>NC_051407.1:36240083-36240615 GCF_015228065.2 Penaeus monodon
TTGGTGTTAGTACTTTAGTGTTGATCGATTTTAAGTTGTATTGCTGTGGTTGAAGTTTGTCTTCTTTTACATCATTATTAATTAGATTTCAACTTTTTTTTTTTGGGGGGGGGGAATTGAAATTTATGAAATACTTCTAATGGTACTTGATGTGAATTAATAATGTTAAATGTTTTTACGCTGTATGAAGGATATTCTGAATTTAGTGTCGAGGGGGCAGGGCAATACAAATCTGTATTAAATACTGTGGAGATAATCTTCATGTAAAAGTTCTCACAATGCTGCCCACTTGATTTGACAAATTTTGAATTTGGGAATCACCAGGTTTGTAGTATAGCATTGAGCCATTTCATCCATCCCCCCCCCCCCCCCATATGTCTGACTTGATTGAAATAAGCAGAAACTGCACTACTAGGGTGTAACAGAAAGGGTCTGGAGGCAGGGTAGGAAGTTTATTGATTCATACATTGATCTTTGTGTTAGTTTGTGTCATTGGGATGGGGTTCATTAGCTCAGGACTTATGGCCTTTTT
>NC_051407.1:36241566-36242494 GCF_015228065.2 Penaeus monodon
CTACAAAAAAGGCCTTTAGTCTGACCAGTGTGTTCATATTGTAAAATTTTACCTCAGACTCAAATAAGCTACAAACTAAGGTAGGGTTTGAAAGCTGATAAAGTTGTAATGGTTATCATGATTTTTTATTTTTACTTTATTTATCTTATCCCCCCCCCCTTACAATAAGCGGTGATGGTTTGTGTAAAAAATGCATATCTCCCCCCTCCTCCCCTTTACATTGCTTTGAATTTATAACAAGAAAAAACAATGAAAAGGAGAGCCATTTTAGTTACTATTTAACTCTTATGATGAACATAATTTATGTGCAAGTTTGGAAAGCCATCATAGGGCACTACCCCACTTGTTAGGTTTTGAACCTATAAAAGGCAGCAGTATTATATATTTCAGCCATTTCAGTCCTGTTTAGGGTTTTAGTGCTGCTTTTGTGATTCTGCATCCTGCAACACCTGCTATTGCAGGACCAGTAGTGGACAGCAGTTAATGTGCTTTGTACCCAAAGATATGGTCCTGGCCAATCTTAACATTTACACTAGCAAACCAGATCCATAGATGAAAATGGCCCCTACCTGCACCTGTTATGCCTCCCAACCAATGGGTCAGTCAGTGAGAGTAGCTAGTACATTGCCAGCACAGCCAACATAGTGCACATAGAAATTTGAGAATGAAAATAATTGTATTTACAAGTAGTAGGTAGTTCATGGTAAGCTAGAAGTTGCTTTATTGCTTCTTGTTAATCTTGACTACCTTTGTAGCAGTTTAAAAACAAAGAACATGTGTCTTTTTTGACAAAAAATAAAATCACTAGGTTAATAATTTTTATTTTATACTGGGAATGCCTAGGAAATTTTAAATTTTGAACATCGATATCCATGACTGTTACTGAATCAAACTTCTGGTTTGTGCAACATATTTGCACTACTGGTAA
>NC_051407.1:36243261-36243597 GCF_015228065.2 Penaeus monodon
ATGACATAACTTGTTCAAATATAAACACATAGAAATGGAAGTAATTTGATTCTGAAAATTTCATTTAGACCTACCTGATAAAAAATGAGCACTGCAAAGGCGTTCATTGTCAATCATCTTTGCATCCAACTCTTACGTCTGATAGCCACTATGCACTTTTTCCGTAACTCAAGGGACTCTCCATTGTTTCCAAATGGAATCCGATAAAAAACCAAATTCCCACCAGGTTTTCTACGATTCGTACAACCAACGGCACAACACGAGTCAGGCATGTTTGTTGTAAGCCAGCGTGGTCTTGCCTGCCAGCAATTGCGCATGCGCAAATTTCAGCACTCA
>NC_051407.1:36243930-36244116 GCF_015228065.2 Penaeus monodon
ATTGTCATTATTACTGTTATTACTTTTTTTTTTTTTACACCTTCCATATCAATTTTATGGTAAAAAATAAATTTTGATTAGTTTTCTTGAAAAACTGCATGATGTAGAATCAGATTGCTTAGAAGCATCTGCTGTGCTTAGTCTATCTTTTGATATTAAACTTATTTTATGTATCCCCCGGCACCA
>NC_051407.1:36244303-36245219 GCF_015228065.2 Penaeus monodon
AGCCAAGGAGAGAGGGCTTTTGCATCAGGAAACCAAATTAATACTAAACTAATGATTTTCATTTTTTGGCAGTGAATAGTCATTTGGTAAGCCAACTACTGGCATTTCTCTTTATCATGTGCAGCCAGTATTTTTTTTTTCATTGGCTAGTTTGTCCCCTTTCCTCTCACTCTTAACTCCTTTATCCTAGCCACAATGTGTAAACATAGTTGCCTAAATGCTTGTAAAGACAACAATATTCCTAGGTATCTTCGTCTAAATCTGATTCATTTTAGGTATTCTGCAATTAAAGAACTGGAAAAATGTTTCAAATGGAGAAGGGATCAATTAAAAATTAGAAATGTATAGTACTGCCTTGTTTTCCCTTCAGTCTGAATAATTCTTATGTTTGTCTTCATCATAAAGAGGTAAAACGTTCTAAATCATAGAGATAGTGTTCTAAAAATCATCCAAAAAAGTCAGTCAGGTGATCCATCAGAAAATTCTAATTTTGCACCTTCAAATCAAACCTCATTGCTGAGGTCCTCAGATCGATTAAATCGTTGGAAAGAGGCTATTTTAACCAGAGTCAGGACAAAATGCCGGAGCACAGAGATAAACATGCACTCTTTAATTTCCATGTGTATCTGGCTTCTTAAGTGGCTCAGATGAAACAGAAATTTCAGTGGGAAGTCCCCTTTAATTTATGTGGGGATGAGGTCCAGACCTGCCACAACCCCCTCCAATGAGTTGGAACTTTTGTCCATTTAAACCCATGCCAGGCATTTAAATCATACACTATAGTGGAAATATTGTTTAAGGAATATTTCTAGATGATATAAAAACATCACAGTTTTAAAGAAATGCCATATTTTGACTATACCACACCCCATAGATACCTTACCCCCTGCAGTTAAAAATTGTATATAGAAAAGTA
>NC_051407.1:36245375-36245605 GCF_015228065.2 Penaeus monodon
GGGAAAACTTGTGAAAGAAAGGTGGGGTAAAATAATGAATCATTAGAAATTCATGATATTGGATGCACATCAGGAATATTGGCAATTTGGAAAAAAAAAGCTTCTTATGATGGCCAACATCAAACCATTTTGTGTTCCCTTATAGAGAATGTTATATTCCACAGGGTACTTTTTTGCAAAGTTAAGGCCAAGCAAACTATTTCTTTCCTGTCATTTACATGTCTGCACTG
>NC_051407.1:36245645-36245894 GCF_015228065.2 Penaeus monodon
ATGTGGGGATACATCAACAGGTGAATTTGGTAGCTGTATATGTTATTAGCTTCATAGATGAACAGCCATGTTTACCAGCATAGTTTAAATGCAAAACTTTCTCTGGGATTGCTTGTGTCCATTTTAGGATTCAAAATTCCTATTTTACTGGGAAGGGAGCAATTCATTAGTAAGAAGTTCGCAGTACTTTATGGTAAATGTCTACCTATAACTTACCACAATTTTAGACTGCCTTCCTATCTGTTTTAA
>NC_051407.1:36248724-36250072 GCF_015228065.2 Penaeus monodon
ACACACCATCCCTGACTCCCTACCCTCCCAGGCCAACATTGTTATTCTATGACCACTGATTTTCAAATCTTGGTTGTCAGTATGTTTTTGAGTTGTTCATTCCATACAGGTATAGAGCATTTTGCAATGTGAGTTTCTTCAAAATTGAAAACTCAAGCCGGATGACATCTTGTCAATGTTATAGCAAAACCATCAATCATATGGGGTGACTTTCTATCATGTCCTATGCAGTTGAGCCTGATCTTTATCTCTGCTGAACAGTAGTTCATGTATTCAACCTTGGCTGAGCAGCATTCCCAGAAAAATAGGCTTAAAGCCTTGTTTTCATTATGCTGCAGCCAAGATTGTAAAGCATAGATTAAAAGTATGTTTGAAGCACATCCAAATTTTCACTAGAAGGAGTGGCTGTCCGAAAAACCTGGTTCATGTCTCGGTATGGCACTAATTTGTGAGTTTAAATGTTATTATTTGGCTAGTGATCATGCTAGATCATTTTCAATAGCAATTTAGTGTATGCAAGATTATTTGATACATGTTTAACCTATTTTGATTTTCTCAGCTCACCAATGTGGGAATACAAGCTTCCAACATTGGGTTCAACACCCTCACCATGGAGTCGGACAAGTTCATCTGTGTCCGAGAGAAGGTGGGAGAGACAGCTCAGGTTGTCATCATTGACATGGCGGACCCCACCAACCCCATCCGCCGACCCATTTCAGGGGACTCAGCCATCATGAATCCTGCCTCCAAGGTCATTGCACTTAAAGGTAAGGGGCCCTTCTTTAAGCCTTATTATTGGTTTAAGATAGTTGTATATGTTCATTCATTATTATTGATACATGTATGTGTTTTTTCTTGACCTAACTTACAACATGGGCACATTCCCCTGGCCTTCCCATTCCCTGACCATACCAACCACACAGTTGATTCTTCCTTTGTTCGGTATGGTTCTCTTATTAAACAGTATAAGTAAAGACCTCATTTCTGCAGCAAACTTAATAATCATAAGTAATGATATGGAAATTAATCAAGTACTCATTTAGATTATAAATTGTATTCCCAATAAGTATAACAAATTTGATTTCACTTGATATACAATATGCCTATTTCTATGTTTATTGATATCATCACTTCATGCATTTGTGGTGTGTGTATGTGCCCACATTAAGTATGTACATTTACTAGTATAATCTTTACAACAGCATATAAATTCTTATCAAATAGAGTCTGGGGAATTCTTCACATGTTGAGATATATTATGATTATAACTTGGGTTGATGATGATACTGAAGATTGTCTTCAAAAGAATATAAATTTAAATGGAGAAACATGTTCCATAAATGATTGT
>NC_051407.1:36251343-36251561 GCF_015228065.2 Penaeus monodon
CAAAATGCTTTTCGTTCTTCAACAGGATCACCGGGAAATCCCACAGGTTCTCTACCACAGGTTACTTTGTTTTGTATGAAGTATAATAAGTGTTACATATATCACATGCTAGAGGCACATTGACAATGGGTAAACTTCCTATCAATCACAGTGGAACTTTGATTATCCGCACATTTTTGATACATGAAGAAACGCATGGCTTTCCCACCATTAACCTC
>NC_051407.1:36254542-36255878 GCF_015228065.2 Penaeus monodon
GGGCCAAAATAAAGGGGGGGTTTGCCTAACCTTTTGGCTGTAAAAGTCTTTGGAAATTTTTCCAAGGTGTTTTTGGCTCTCTTCTTTTTCTCTCCCCCCTTGAACAAATCACCCCCCACCCAAACTTGCTAATTGTTTTCCTCTTTAAAAGCCCATGATTACCCCCCCCCCCCCTTAATTTTTGGGGTTACTCGTCGCCCCTTTTGTAAAATTTTTTTTAGAATTTTTAAATTCAGAAGGGGTTTCGGAAAAAAGTGGAGCTTATTATTATTTTTTGGGGGGCAAAGATTTTAAACACGAAAGAATAAGTTATATTCCTTTTAAAGCTTTTCCAAAATTTTTAAATTAATTTTTTCCCAATTTAAAATAGCTTAAAAAAAAAAAACAGTTGGATTTACTTTTACTTGGGTAGTTTTTTTTTGGGCCTTCATTTTCCCAAATAGTTTTCCTAATTTAAAAATGTCCACATTATTAAGGGTATAAGAAAATCCTTTAAAAGAAAAAAAATCACTTGCTCCATTTTGGGGGGTGTAAGTTATTAAGATATAGCAAACCCCGGAAAAAATAACCTAAGCAAATTTTTGTCCAAGTCTAGTGCTGCTTCCACCAAAATATGTGCCTAGATCTGTATTTTTTGTATGACTAAAAAATTTTTGGTAGTAATTGTAATTTAAAACGTTAATTATATTTGATCCATTTCATTTTAAATTATTATCCCGAAGAGAACCCGTGACGAGTAAAAACTTATAATTTTTTTGTGCCTTTTCCTATTCTCTTCTGTACACGTTTCATACAAATTTTTGTTTCAAGTTTGTAATTTGTGTACGTATGTAATATCTCTATATATGTATAATATTTAAAATTGTGGATATTGTTAAAATTTTTTATAATTTTCATATACTTTTTAAAACTATCTCATAAAAATATAAATTATTTATATATTATATTATTTATAATATATTATTAAAATTATATTAAAATTCATATAAAATTGTATCTTTCACATTAAAAAAAAGTTTATATATATATAATATATAAATTAAAATCTTTATTTTTATATCTATTATACTATATCATTAGTTTATATATTTTGAACTATCTCTTTTATTTGATATTTTATATATAATTTTTATAATTATATATTATAATTTTTATAATTTATAAGTTTTTATATGTTATACTAAAAATTTCTAAATATTTACATAATTTTTCATATATATATATTTTTTTAAAAAAAAATATAATTTATATTATATTAAATTTTATTTTAATTTAAAATATATCTTTAGTTTTTAATGTTCAATTTAATTTCATTAATTTCATAAATTCATTACAT
>NC_051407.1:36255942-36256956 GCF_015228065.2 Penaeus monodon
CGTTTTATTATATATTGTTTTATATATTGTGTTATATTTAATTATATATAACTATATATATAAATTATATTTTTTGAACATATTACATATTGTTATATTTCATATATATACTTTTATATTATTTATATATATATATAATATATATAATATATTATAAAATTAAATTATATGAAATTTATATACATATTATATATGATATATTTTCATTATAAAAAATGAAATTATATACATATTTATTTAAGATTACATATGTTTTAAGTATTATATATATATAAAAAAAAATTCAAAATATATGAAATAACTATTTTATATATATATATTATAATATTATTTTAAAATATAGAGAGGAGGGAGAGGGAGAGAGAGAGAGAAGAGAAGAAGAAAGATATGTATATTTGTTTTTTTTTTTTATATTCTATAAAATTGTGTTATATTTCATTAATATTGTGTTTTATTCAATTATATATTTAATTATATTTATAATTCTTTATAAAATTTTATTAAAATATATATTTTTAAAATTTTGTGTATTATATTCATTATTATGTTGTGTATTATATATATATTTTTAATTTTATATATAATTTCATATTATAATTGTTATATATTTTAAAATTATTTATATTATATAATAATATATATATTTATATAAATATATATTTATGATTAACTTATATATTTTAATTATTTAATATATAGAAAAAAAATATATATATCTAAATTATATATTTCTAATATATATATATAATTTTATTTTAATATTTTCTATATATATATATATTCTATTTAAATAATATACATATAAAACACACACCCCACACACCCCCACACACACCACCCCAAAAACCTTATATTATATTTTATATTATTAAATATTAATTTTTTTAAAATATCTATTTATATATATTTAACCCCCCCACAAACCCCCACCCACCCCCACCATTATATAATATATTTATTTTATAATTTTATATATATTATATATATCACACACAATTTTTATGTTTTATACCC
>NC_051407.1:36257033-36257311 GCF_015228065.2 Penaeus monodon
CCATTTCTTATGATAAAAACCCCACATATATTATATAAATATATAAAAACCAATAAACATTTTTTCTCTCCCCTTCCTCTTCTCTCTCCTTTTCCTCTTCCTCTCTCTCTTTTTTTTAAATTTAATATTTTATATATATATATTATTTTTAATTTTATATTTTTTTATTTTTATATATATTCTTCATATCTTGAAACCCCTTAATACTATTATATATATTCATTTTAATATTAATTTCATATAATATTTTTATTAATTTTATATTATTTTTTATAGAT
>NC_051407.1:36257347-36257619 GCF_015228065.2 Penaeus monodon
TTCACACATTTTATACTATACATATTTTTAATAATTACTATATATATATTTTATATTATTTTATTATATTTAAAATATATTTTATATTATATATATATATATTTTGTTTGAATATTGAAAATTTTAATAAAAATTTATAGTAATCTTTCCCCTAACTCAATATATTTTCTAAATTTTTTATCTATATAATAATAATTATTTATATATATATTATATAATATATTAAAAATATATATGTTGTATTTGAAATTATATGTATATACTAACATAAC
>NC_051407.1:36257670-36257819 GCF_015228065.2 Penaeus monodon
ATTATAAAATCAAAAAAATGAACTATTTTTAAACCATTTATAAACATTTATTTATATTTTAATAGATTATTATCTAACGATTATTTATTTTTTTTTTATTTATATAACTTTTTTAATATGAAAAATTTACCATTTTATTATGACATTAT
>NC_051407.1:36257863-36258790 GCF_015228065.2 Penaeus monodon
ATTATTATTATTTAATAGGATGTTTAAAATGTATTTAATATAAAAAAATATACACTATCCCACTTTATTATATTATACATATATAGAGTATATAATATACGTAACACAATTACAAACATTAAACTTATTTGTACTAACCTTACGTAAATAAATAGAAAGAGCACAATAATAATTAAACTTTTTCTCGTCACGGTTTCTCTTCGACTAAAAAATTAAAATGAATTTTTGGATAAAAAATATACATTTACGCATTTTTCACATATACATAAAATAAATTTTTTTAGTCTGCAAAAACATACTTCTATGGCACATATTTTTTGGGGGAACAGCACTAGACTTGCGACTAATTTTAGCATTGGTCACTTTTTTCCCTGGTTTACAGTAATTTAAAAACATTACTGCCCCAAAATGGGCTGTTGCTTTATTAGTTTTTCGTTTATAGGGGAAACATTAAACCTCTTAAATTTGTGGAATTGATTATTTTAAAAATATTTTGGAAAAAGTGACTAAAAACTACCCAAGTAAAAGAAAACCATATTTTTTTTTTTTTTATGCAATATTTCTAATTGGAAAAAAATTACAGAATTTTGGAAAGTCATTAAAAAGGATTAATCCCTTATTCTTTTCGTTTTATATCACTCTTTTTTGCATTTATAAATAATAAAAAGCAAAACCTTTTTCTTTTAATTCAATTTTTAAAAATCTGATTTCAACAATTTTTTCAAAGGGGCAGATGCGATTCCTTAATTAAAGGGGGGGGGGGGGAACTATGGGCTATTAAAGAGGGCCAAACTAGCAGTGGAGTGATGGGGGTATTTTTGTTCAAGGGGGAGAGAAAAAGGAAAACCTTAAAAATCCCTTGGGAAAAAAATTTCTCTAAAAGACTTTTAAAATGCCCAAAAGGGTTTGGGCAACCATATTCTTTGC
>NC_051407.1:36259891-36259985 GCF_015228065.2 Penaeus monodon
ACATAAAACCAAAAAATTTTGTAAAAGAAAATTAAAAATAAGGAAATATGTAATATATGCACAATATCTTTTCTTATAAAAAATAATAAAAAAA
>NC_051407.1:36260153-36260979 GCF_015228065.2 Penaeus monodon
CATGGTTGTGTGTGTGTGTTGATCTTTCAAATTTTAATAATGCTAAATACATAGGCATATGTCTCCTATAATGCACTGGGTTTTTATATATGTTGGGGGAAAGTATCCACATAATACATTGTCCCTTACATTACTACCTATTTATACAAAAATTTTATTATTTAAAATATATATATAATTTTTTATTATTAACTAAATTTTTATTATATTATATATTTTATATATTATATATATATAATTTTTATATTTTTATTTTAATTTTTTATATTGTAATATTATATATATTTATATATATATTATATTTATATATTATTGTATTTTTATTTTGTTTTATATATATATATTTTATAATTATGTATATAATTATTTTATTAATTTTTTAATATTAAAATTTATTATTTATATTTTAATTTTTATTAAATATATATATATTATTATATTATATTAAATTTTTATCTTTTTTTTAAATTTTTAATATTATTATTTTATATGATATATTTTTTTATATTTTTTTATATGTATTTTTGATTTTTTATTTATATTAATTTTATTATTTTTGTTTATTTATTTATATATTATATATTTTTATTTTATATATATTATATATATTTATTAATTGTTATATATATATAAATTTTTTATTATTTATATATATTTTAAAATTTAAAATATATATGTTTAATATAATTATTTTTTAAATTTTTAATATATATTTTTATTTAAAAATTATATATTATTATATATGTTATTTTTTATATAAATTTAGTTATATTTTAATATTAAATATACTTTTAAATAAATCATTTTTAAAAATTTATTATAAAAT
>NC_051407.1:36261383-36261582 GCF_015228065.2 Penaeus monodon
CACACACACCACCCTTTATGCTTTTTGACCTCTTGCCTATGTACATATGCATTTATCTATATATGAAGTATCAAAAACCACCATTTTATATAAATCTATGTGTATGTATTATATATATGTAAGTTTTTGACATTTACTATATTGTAGTTTTTAAATGTATTTTCTGTGTGTGCGTATTGTCTATATAATACTGTGTAGT
>NC_051407.1:36261657-36261757 GCF_015228065.2 Penaeus monodon
GTTTAAAAATATATAAAACCTATTTAAATTTTATAATATATATGCTTAGATATATAATTATAAATACATACATACATTATTATTATTATATTTAAAATGC
>NC_051407.1:36261785-36262111 GCF_015228065.2 Penaeus monodon
CCCTATAATTTTTATAAAATTTAACCCTATAAACCCCACCATAAAGGGGGAGGGGTTATGGGGGAAACCATGCTTTCTTCATGTATCAAAATTGCGATAACAAATTCCCTGTATTGATAGGAAGTTTACCCCCTTTTCTGTGGGCCCCTACATGTATATATGTAACCCTTATTATACTTCAAAAAAAGTAAACCCTTTGGGAGGCCTGGGTTTCCCGGGGATCCTGTTTAAGAAACAAAAGCATTTTGCACTCTTTCAATATTTCTCTATAATATGAAAATTTAGTATATTGATACTACTACTCAAAACAGGTTACCGGTGTCCCC
>NC_051407.1:36262439-36262548 GCF_015228065.2 Penaeus monodon
TGTTGGGGCTGGTGTGAATTGCATTGTGTGATGCACCCTTTGTGCGGCCCGGTGAATGGCAGTGTGTGTGTATGCACTTTTTGGGTGCATTTTGTATGTTATCGCATTT
>NC_051407.1:36262965-36263253 GCF_015228065.2 Penaeus monodon
TGTATTGGGATGATTTTTTGTGCAAAATGTATTTGGGTGTTTTGTGTGCATTATTTGGTGCATTATTATGTGCATGTATTTGGTGCATAAGTATTGCAGTATTTTTGTGCATATAGTATGTATGTATTTGTTGCAATATTTTGTGCATGTATTTTTGTGCAGTATTTGTGTGCATTATTTTGTTGCATATATTATTGCATGTATTTGTGTGCAAAATTTTTTTATTTTTGGGCAAAAGTAGTTGTTTTTTGATATTTTTTTGGTTTTTGCAAATTTGTATTTTTTGTT
>NC_051407.1:36263979-36264654 GCF_015228065.2 Penaeus monodon
GGCACATATTTTGGTGGAAGCAGCACTAGACTTGCGACTAAATCTTTAGCATTAGGTCTACTTTTTCCGTGGTTGACAGTATATCTTGAATAACATTACATGCCCCAAAATGGAGCTGTAATGCTTGATTAGTTTTTTTCAGTTTAATAGGAGATCATTATACCTCTTAATATATGTGGACATTGTATATATTATGAAAACTATTTTGAGAATGAAGTGACTAAAAAACTACCCAAGTAAAAGTAAATACACAACTGATTTTTTTTTTTTTTTAATGCAATATTTCTAAATTGGAAAAATTAATTACAGAATTTGGAAAAGTCATTTAAAAGGAATATAATCCTTATTCTTTTCAGTTGATATCAACTCATTTTATGCATTCATAAAAATAATAATAAGCTAACACTTTCTCTTCATGAATATCAATTCTGAAAGTCTGAATATTCTAAACAAATTTTACAAAAGGGGCAGACTGCAGATATCACTTAAAATTAAGGGGGGGGGGTAATCTATGGGCTATTAAAGAAGAGCCAATCTAGCAAGTGGAGTGATGGGGTGATTTAGTTCAAGGGCGAGAGAGAAGAAGAGATGACCTTAACAATCACCTTGGAAAAATATTTCTCTAAATGACTTGTAACATGCCTAAAAGGTTATGTGCAACCATATTCATTATGT
>NC_051407.1:36266947-36267154 GCF_015228065.2 Penaeus monodon
GCCATGCGTTTCTTCATGTATCAAAAATGTGCGGATAATCAAAGTTCCACTGTGATTGATAGGAAGTTTACCCATTGTCAATGTGCCTCTACATGTGATTATGTACCCTTATTATACTCATACAAACCAAACAACATTTGGTTAAGAACCTGTGGGATTTCCCGGTGATCCTGTTGAAGAACGAAAAGCATTTTGCACATCTTACAA
>NC_051407.1:36269246-36269882 GCF_015228065.2 Penaeus monodon
AGCCAGGCTGAACGCTTGCCTGTCTACTTGAATAAATGTGTCGATGATTATAAGGGTACCCATTCTGTACATGTAAATATTTGTTACTATAGCCAATATCGGTAGATGTAACGAAATTCTGATAATAAAACAAAAGAATACCAATACCAGCTAACCATGAAAATGGATGTAATAATATTAAAAGCAATATTGCAGGTAAACATACCTTCTTACTTGTCGATCAAAAACCTTATTGATATAAAATTATGAACATGAAAATGAACTTTCATATCATAAAACTTCTGTCTAACATAAAAAAAAAATAATAATAGCTATGTGTACTGTAGGTAGATGTAAAATACATCAAGTTGTTGAAGAAAATGCTTATTACCAAACAGAAAACATGAAAAAGACATCTATGAATAACTACATATTTACCTTTAATTCTACACATCTAACTTTTGAGTAATCTTTTGGTGGTACTTCTTTCAGTTTAACATTTTTCAGATTGTAGTAAGTTATGTCAATATCCATCTGCATCTCTTCCATCCAAAGCAACACTTTGAACCAGTCCAGATGACTTCTTTCATTCAAGCCATAAGCGAGCATTTCCCTGAAAGTGCAATAAGCTATGGTAAATCATACTAAAAATGTAAC
>NC_051407.1:36272444-36272646 GCF_015228065.2 Penaeus monodon
CAGAAAATATATAAAGTAATACAAAGAAAAAAAAATCTTACTTTATTTTCTTTGCTTCAGGTCGATAATGAAAAGGAATTTTCTTCAGAACAAATCTGCATTCCACAATTTTCTTCAAGGATTCTTCATATTTGGAGTCATCAAGTGGCAAACATTTTGGCAAAGCATCATTATCGTCACTGGAGAGAGAGAGAGAGAAAAA
>NC_051407.1:36273060-36273152 GCF_015228065.2 Penaeus monodon
CTGTGATCAGGTAAAGGTAAAAAGACACAGGATGTGCAGGTAACACCTTCTCTGCTACTCCTGCAGTGCAACTATGTTCATAAGATTGTACC
>NC_051407.1:36275659-36276533 GCF_015228065.2 Penaeus monodon
CAGTCATATTATGAAAACCTGTGGCTGCTTGGTTTCTTTGTGATCCCTTGGTAAATGTCTAAATTATGTCAAAAAGCAAAACCCAAAAAGTGGATTGCAAAACTCATACATAAACACAAGTGTTAGTATGGGCTTAGTTATTGTAATTTCTATAAACAAAGTATGTTTTCACATGTATCAATCTGGGAGAATTTTTGGTAATATTTAGGAACTGCAGTTGGGAGTGTTTTTTAGTTTGAATTTTTAACCACAGCTTGTTTTGTAATGTTTGTGAGTAAATCAGAGCATAAGTCTTCAAACTTTTTTTTTGCATGGATGTGTGATTTCTTGGTATAGCGTGAAATGTATTTACCTTAGACAGTTCTTATGCCCCAGTGATTGTGATTGCTGATGTACTTACCAGTTATGGTTTATTTTTTTCATTTCGCCAGAAGACCTTTACAAAATTTTCCCCAAACATCGAAAAATGAAGACCAAAATTAAAGGTAAATACACCTGTTGATATACACCATATTTGTTGATAATAAATTTCATGGATTATGTGTTTTCAAAGTCATATGGGTCATTTCAATTGTTTCATTGGTCCTCGAATAATATTCCATTTATGGAGGGTAGGTCAGGTCATTTAATGTGTTTCAGGGAATTAAATGAGCATGGTTGGCTCTCAGGATGTGTGAATACTGTTTAAGTAAAAGAATCTGGATACACAAATGTCATTATGCATAGTGCTCATTTGAAATGTTTGAAAGTTGTATTCTCTCTTAGCAGTCAGAACACTACCTGGTGTGATGATTTTCCAAAGACTGCAACATATCATGTTATATACTTAGCAAAATTCCAGTTTAATATACATTAGGCAATCCATTGCTTTTGC
>NC_051407.1:36276963-36277491 GCF_015228065.2 Penaeus monodon
TACTTCACAGCTCACACTATGGACACAGAAATTCAGTTCTGGAAGTGGATATCATCCAATAAGTTGGCTCTGGTGACCGAAACTGCAGTTCTACCATTGGAGCATGGATGGTGAGGACATCTTTTTATAGTTTGTTTGTCCTTGAGATATGTTTTCTCTCTTGGATTCTCCACATAATGCTGTAACACACAAATCTCTACTTCGTAAATGCAATTTGCAGAGTACTATAACAGTTTCTTAGAAGTATCAAGTATTGAAAAAAATATATATATTTACAGGAGATGCTCAGCCACAGAAGATGTTTGATAGGCACAGCAGTTTGAATGGCTGCCAGATCATCAACTATCGCACAGATGCTAAACAGAATTGGCTACTGCTCATTGGTATCTCAGCCCAGCAGAATCGTGTTGTTGGTTTTATGCAGCTGTACAGTGTGGAGCGTAAAGCAAGCCAGCCAATTGAAGGTCATGCTGCTGGTTTTACTACTTTCAAGGTAGTACCTCCCCCCCCCCCCTTTGTTTCACCTTT
>NC_051407.1:36277531-36278140 GCF_015228065.2 Penaeus monodon
GGAACTTCAGAAGAGAGATGTTTGATACCTTTGCAAATTAAGTAGAATATGCAGATAAAAGATTTTGTATGCATTTATAGGATTCCAAAAAATGTCATTCAACCCAACAAAAGTTTGTCAGTGTAAGAAAGACATTAAACTGTGTAAAAGTGTTTACAGCCAATAATACAGTATACTGTAATATGATATAATAATAATCACCCTGTAGATGGAAGGCAATGCAGAAACGTCAAACATTATTCTGTTTTGCCTGTGCGCAATGCCCCAAGGTGGAAAATTGCACATCATTGAAGTGGGTCAGCCGGCTGCAGGTAACCAGCCATTCACCAAAAAGAATTGATGTATTCTTCCCAACAGAGGCACAGAATGAATTTCCAGTAGCTATGCAGGCAAGTAATATCCTTTCCAAATGAAATTTATAAAATGTTAACCCTTGGCAGTGAGAACCAAAAATCATGTACTGGATAAGCATCCACTCAGGGAAGGGTATTATTGCTCATTGGGCAGGGGTTAAGATATCTGATTGTAATGTGTCATTTGCCCATTACAGTTCTTAGGGCATGTGGAAGCAAGAAAATTATGTGATTTATGTCGATTATAATCCTACAG
>NC_051407.1:36278267-36280805 GCF_015228065.2 Penaeus monodon
AGAGTTGTTTTTTCATGACAGCTATAGGCGTGACTGCTTGTAAGAGGTTACTTGTAAGCTATACAGTTAAAATTACATAGTTGTAAATCTTTCCCTTCTCTTTCTAATTTCAGGGTAGTAGTAAGCATGATGTCATCTATCTCATCACAAAGTATGGGCTATGTTACTCTATGACATCGAAAGTGGGACCTGCATCTTCATGAACCGCATTAGTGGGATACCATTCTTCGTCACAGCCCCTCATGAAACTTCCAGTGGCATCATGGTGTCAACCGCAAGGGACAGGTTAAAGATTAGCCATGCTTCTTAGTGCATGTATAGGTGTGTGTGTGATTTTTAGAGTCTGTTTACAACTTTTGAGTCTTTTGGCATCTTTATTTTCAAAATGTTTTTCCTCTCCCAAGGTATTGAGTGTTAGTGTTGATGAAGAGAACTCATTCCTACATCACCATGTGCTACAGAATCAGACCTTGCCCCTACGCATTTGCACAAGGAACAATCTTGCTGTGCAGAAGACTTGTTTGTCGGAAGTTTAACCCCACTATTTCAGGTGGTAAAGGATGGATTTAGCTAAATAGGTATATACCATTTCCATGGTATTAGTTTAGTTCTCTTAGCCAGATTGATCAAATTACAGTATATTAGTAAGAGTAAAGCTTTCATGTATTTTCTATATACAAATAATTGTATTTATTTTGTATTGATTGGCAAGATGAATATGAATTTTTATAATAAAGGTATCTCTTCTGTGGCTCAGAATGGACAATACAGTTGAAAGCAGCAAAGGTAGCAGCAATGCGCCCAAGGGTTGTTCGCGCACTCCCCAGGACCATTCAGAGGTTTCCAGCAAGTACCAGCACAACCAGCCAGACCTCACCCCTCTCCAATACTTTGGCATTTCCCTTGGACCAATTCGAACCTCAAACAAATTTGAATCGTTGGAGCTGTGTAGGCCTGTCTGGCACAGGGGCGGAGGAAGAACTTGCTGGAGAAGTGGATGAAAGAGGACAAGCTGGAATGCGGATGGAGCTGAGGTGACCTTGGAAGCCGGCAAGATCCCAACACTTTGCCCTCTCTGTGACCTTACGAGCAAATGTTGCCAACAAAGTATTCAGGGCTTGCTGAAACTGGTCAGCCAAAAAGATTGTCCTCTATGCAAGAAAGTTGGATACACCCAGACTATATTGTCCTTCTACGAAATGTAATGCGTGTAACCCAGGACCAAGGTAGCATTTGCACAGATGCTGGTCAGGATGAGAGCCTATGGCTGATGTTTAACCAGATTGTTGACATTTTCCTTGAATCTAACTTAATTCAGCCAGTGCACTGCATCCTTCTGGATGCTTAAAGAACAACCGCCCCACAGAAGGCACACCAAAAACACGTCTGCTGAGATGAACTCATTGTCTGCTCCTCAGGTGGCAGATGCTATCCTGGGCAACCAAAGTTTCACCACAGACCGTGTCTCACATTGCCCAGCTGTGTGAGAAGGCTGGCCTGCTGCAGGTGCTTGGAACACTACACCCCCCCCCCAGACATGTACGGACATTAAGAGAGCAGTGGTTCATTACACACTTACTAAACCCAGAATGGGTTGGTCAACTACTTTTGGGTCGCTTTCAGTAGAGGACCTCCCTCGAGTGTCTCAAGGCAATGATCACTGCCATCTGAGACAGAATCTACAGATTGTAGTGCAGGCAAGTCTTCGGTGGATTGTGTATAATTTACTGGTAAATTTTTACAATATTAGGATTACATCAAAGAGCAAGAGTATACCAGAGTTGATTTGTTCATTATTTCCACCTATGTAATGAAGTAGACATAATTTATTTTTACTATTTCAGATAGCAACAAAAATCCCCCTGAGCAGTAACAACAAAATGCTTTGATCGACCTGTTTGAATCCTTTAATATTTGAGGGACTTTTTACTTCCTTGGCTCCATGTTAAACTTCTCCAAGAAACCCAGAGGTGCACTTTAAATACATCAAGCAGTTGCAAGACTGGACAGACAAGGAGGTATAAGTTTCAGCTTCCATTGATAATACTATAGGCTTTTTTCAGAGGAATGAGTTGTTAATAATGCTTTTGTTAAACAGAAGTAGGTATGTTACTTTAAACTGTTTTGTGGCTGAATTCTGAATTATTCTGAGGCACTTTGAAAGGTATAGCAAGGGACTGCAAATTTTAACAAAATTTATGATGACCTCTCTTAGATAGCGTCTGCTAACTCAGACCCTGTATGTGTGTATTGGGTAAATTTTTATCATTTATTATTTTTTTTTTAGGGTGGAGAGAATAGCCGCGAATCCAACTGCTCCAACTCCAGAGCGTGTGAAGAATTCCTGAAAGAGGCCAAATCACTGACCAGCTTCCACTCATTATTGTTTGTGCTCGTTTTGACTTTGTCCACGATTGGGTGCTCTACCTGTACCGTAACAACTTGCAGAAATACATTGAGATTTATGTACAGAAGGTAAGTTTACATTCTTTTGACTATGGCATTGAGTCAGAAAGAAATCAGGATATGGACTAATAA
>NC_051407.1:36280838-36283195 GCF_015228065.2 Penaeus monodon
CCTTTCTTTCTTTCGCTTTCTTTTTCTCAGTAGTGATTTACCAGCTATGAAAAATTTCTGATTTCCCCATTCTCACTTTGATACGGTAAACCATCACGTCGCCGTGTTGTGGGAGGTCTTCTTGATGTTGACTGTGGTGAAGATGTGATCAAGCAGTTGATCATGGTTGTGCGTGGACAGTTCTCAACAGATTGAGCTGGTGGAATAGGTAATCGTGGTGGAATTTGGTTTATTAATTTTACTTGTTTTTCTCTTTTTCCAGCTTTATTGTGTAAAATATAGTCATTTTCATAGTATTCAAAGTGACTTTATGCAGATGGTTCATTATAGGTGGAGAAGAGGAATAGCTTGCAAGCTGCTGTTATCATGGCTGGAATCTCGTATTCATGAGGAGTCAATGAGCCTGCCCACACACAATGCCATTGCCAAAGATCACACGACTCCCACAACATCCTGAGAGATTCCTGCGGCGAATCGAACAAAAAAACACAACCCTTTTTTTTTTTTTCCGATAGCAACGTTTGGGGCAAGAGAAGTTCAAAATTTTAAGCCAGGGTATGATGTATGAAATAAGTAAATTATATCAATCCCCCCTCCCCCCCATTAAGTAGTCATTGTGGTGTTGGTACGCAAAACGAAATTAAATTTCAGGCCCATACTGTGAGAAGAGGGCTCCACACTCGCCGTATTGCTTATGAACGAGGCCAGTGTGGATCGAGAACTGATCATGTATGCAATGAGAACTCGCTCTTCAAGTCAGAAAGCACGCTACCTGGTAGGCGGAGGGATCCGAACTCTGGTGTGAGGTCCTTCAGGAGGACAAAATCAGTACCGAAGACCACTCATGATCAGGTTTAGAGGAGAGAAGAAAAGTAGTTTCAATTTTGTTTGTCTGTCTTCTTAGGTTCAACTTTATCTGAGTGATCCAAATTGTTCATAAATTTGGTTTTACCTTTTATCGGTTGTAAGCAGCTCTGTCATTAAATCAGGAACCCTGAAGATATTTCTGTCACTGTGACAGCATTCATGACTGCAGATTGCCCAAATTGCACCTTATTGAGCTTCTGGAGACAGATGTGTGGATAATTTCTGCCCTTCAGTGACCACAGGTAAATGCAAAAGATCATTAAAGGTCCTGGGAGAAAATTAATGGGAACAAGAATTTTGAAAGATTTGGACATAACAAAGATTAGTTTTCACCTTTCTTCCACTTAATCCCCTTTTTCTCAACATATATTTTAGGGCTTAGACAAGTGTTAATGATGTTGATAGTAAGAGTTGGGATCAAAATAAATAAACAATGGATGCAATCACACAGGAACCCTCCAGAACCTCTTGATCTTCAACTGCTATCAAGGCAGACCACACACGTGTGATGGGACTACATTCACCCACGTCTTGATAATTATGATGCACCTGAACATTGCAAACATTGCCATTGGGAATCCGCTCTATGCGGACGCTTTGCCACTTCAAGAAGTGTGATGTCCATAACTCTGCCCTTCAGGTATACTGTTGTCCTGATTTTCTTTTAAATATTGATAGAAAAATTCACACAAGTGTCATCCTGTCTGCCTTCTTGACTTGTGTATTGTAGTAATATTGGGGAATTTTAAGTATGATTCCTTATCACGGGCTTGGGAAATATTCAAATTTTAAACTGTGTTCATTTGGTATCCTAAGAATTTGTTTTCTTATTTATTTTACAGGTATTGATTGAACCTATAGATCCAATCTTGATAGGGCATATGAAATTTGGCCGAAAGGTTGCAATGAGAGTGCCTGTGTGAGTCCAGCTTGCCAAGGCCCAGTTGCAGCCCAATCCTTAGTTAAAGAAGCAATTGATTCCTTCATCAAGCAGTGATGATCCTACAGCTATATTGATGTTGTAGATCCAGCACTCGAACTGGTTGGTATTATGTTTCATTTGCTACAGCTGTATTTTAAGGTACTTTCAGGCAAATATTACTAGCGTATGAAGGGGCCCACGGTCATCCAGCATGGCCAACAAAGAAGAATATAGCTGGTCTACATTGTCAGTCAGACTTTTTTCCAAGAATGCCTGCCGCTAGTCTTTTCTTTCTTGCCATGTGTTTTTGAAAATTGATTTGGAACAAAAACACAACAAAAATGGAGATCAAATTTTCTTTGTTTAAGATTACCTAATTCACAAGGACCTATACTCTTCACCAAATAAGTCTGAAGGGGCCCTGTCTCAGGAAAAGTAGGACCAGATCCTAGAGAAAAAGTCATTGAGTGATGATTAAAGCATATTTTCCACACACTTTTGGTTAGTAGATTTACCCAAAAATTTTTGATTTCACAATAAAGAAACTAGTTAACAAAGTAAATCTAGC
>NC_051407.1:36283647-36285479 GCF_015228065.2 Penaeus monodon
AAATTAAGTGCTAAAAAGTTCGGTTCTTTTGATGCACAAAGTATATTATTGCTATAGTGTAAAAACTGTATGGCCCTATAATTAACTTGTTCTTGACATATGTTAAGACAAAATCAAAGATAGAATATATCTTGATAGAAACAGCAGTGTTCTGAAGAATCTCCTACCAGTGACAGGGATTTTGATTTGACAAAACAAAGTCTTGATAGTAAAGTAAGCCCTAAGGAATTTTAAATTCTTTTTCTTTTTTAAGGTCAATGGGAAGACTTGGTGCGTTCTTTAGTAATGGCCGACAAGACGCTCGGGAAATCCTTCTGTTGAGAAGTGAAACTCTGCTATGCTTATGCCAAGACAAAACAGGTGCAGATTCGAGGAGTTTAGTGCTGCTTCCTAACCATGCTGACATTCAAAAGGTTGTTTGCCAGCATTTTCCATTGTCAAACATTGTCATGTTCCAGCGCAGGGCAAATCAGTTATTGCTTTTTTTATTGATAATAATCTGTAAATTATTTTGATGGAGCGTCTTGAATCAAAAATAACTTCATGATACCTGTAAGTATGTATATCCTTTCAGCCCCACCATGGAATCGCATGACAACGAACATTGTTACTCTTACTCTGCATGCCCACAAATGAGCAGAAAATCTAACTCTCTATATTGAGTTTGAAATGATATGGTAGATAAAATAGATTTAATATCAGTTGTACAAATTAATTTTCTGATTGGGACGGTTGCTTGATGATAGCATTACGCAGGCAGCCAAAAAGCTCCTTATTAACAATGTTAGCAATTTGCTCGTCTGGCTATTACATTAGTCCATCTCAAGGAGTTCCAGGGGCCGTCGAATCAGCCAGAAACGCAAAACAGGTAATGAAAATTGAAAAATATTCATAGTCTTTTAAATCAGTTTCCCGAATCAGTTTAAAAAGTCAGTTTTGCATAGCATGTAAAATACCGCCTGTTGACTGAACGACGTGACGATGGCTGATTTTACCAAGCATATTGAGTGTACAAATTGCAGTTGGGGCTGCTTCAAGTTAAAGATTAGGACGCACAGGCAAAACCAGTTTCCCTTGCTCTTAAGTACATATGAAGGCAATAAGAGATAAGCCCCCCTGGCAGGCTGCTGATCATTTCGGCCCCACAACAAGTACAATGGGACAGTATGGTCTGTGCATAACTTAGAGCAGTTTGACTTCACATGGCATCGCTACTTGGTACCTTGTGTGACTATGATTACTTGTTAAATATGCTATTCCCACAGCCCAAGAAATGAAAGAAGTTGCGCTTGCATGTGTGGACAATGAACAAGTCCGCCTGGCTCAGAACTGTGGCCTTCACATGTTGTTCATGCCGCTGAATTGGAAGACCTCATTTCCTATCAGTCAGGTCTATGGGTTATTGTGCTAATTATTTGTATGATAAATTTGTGTATGCCATTTTCATCAGTTTCAAGAAGATGAAATATTAAGTAATGACACTGTAGTTATCTCACAAAAAATTCTTTGATTTTCAACAGGATCGCGGTTACTTTGCCGAGTAATAAACCTTGTTAGAGGCTGCACTGGGCCTGGAGCGTGCCCCCCTGGGAATGTTCCAGCACTTGCCAATTTTTACTCCAAGTTACGGCCGAACAGTGCGTGCCCTCTGCGCTATTCTGGTCAGGGTTAACATCCAAAGGCAAGTATGTTGGTCTTACAAATGCAAACATTCTGACAGTCAAAAGAATACTGCAGTGGATTATGCAAAACAAAAAGTATAACAGCCTACTAGCATAATTTTGTTCAACCCCAGGATATTTGACCATTCCAAATTTGTTTGCTGTATGACC
>NC_051407.1:36285509-36286022 GCF_015228065.2 Penaeus monodon
AGGTTTTGCGAGCGGCAGAAACAAGCCCATTTGTGGGCAGAATGGTGGTTCTTTCTGACACGTATGAGTGAGTATGACCATTGCTGTTTGACCATGATGGCTCATCCAACAGAGGCTGGCTGACGCTCCACACGTCAAGGATGTCATTACCAACAGTACGTCCATTGAAGTTTTTTCTTTTTACAGGGACAGTTCTCATGTTTGCATTGGTAGACTGAAGGATATTTGTAAAACGAATGAAATATACAACTTACTTTCAGATTATTGATGCACATGCTTTTATGTTAATGTTAGCTTTCTCTCCTTTTCAGGTTGCCCCCATTGAACTGTATTACAAAGCCATTCCAGGTTTATCTCGGACTACAAGGCCTATGATGTTGAATGCACTGGTTACTTGTCCTTTCACCTAGGATGGACCTATAGGGCTGTTAATTTTTCTCAAAGGTAAGGAGATTTTGATACGTTTCAACTTGATTCAGAGTCAGTATTTTACAATACAAAAATGTGCCTTTA
>NC_051407.1:36286216-36287431 GCF_015228065.2 Penaeus monodon
ATCCTGGAAGGTGTTAAGCCATCTCTCTATATGTATGTTAAATTTGTCAGTAAGAAAAGTTAACTTGGGTCTTCAGACTGGTATTAATTGGAACAAAAAAATGGATTCAGTGAAAACCCTCAGATTCCCATGTAAAGATACTGACGGTTTCTTTTTCTCTAATTATATTTTGGTAAAACCATCTGAAATTGGTAAAGGGTTACCAGATCATTCAGTCTCTGACCAACAAGGCTATCAACGAGGCTCTAACCTCTTTCTAATGAGGAGGAGGATTACCCTGGGCTCAGGCCTTCATCGATGCATTTGACCCCCTTCGATAACATTGCTCTCGCCCAGTCCCTTGAGACACACGCTTGATTCGAGTTCCGTCGTATCGCCGCTACCTGTACAAAGGAAAACAATTAGAGGAAACAGTCTGTAGAATGTGAAGAAAGACCACGCTTTTCAAGGTCCCTGGCTATTATTCTACGGTTCTTGGTCCATCTTGAGTGAAAACAAGGAAACCGGTCAGAAAAATTTTCAATCTATATGCGGACCATTTCCTCTTTTCCCCGGGCTGCCCATGGAATCTGCAGCAGAGAGAAACGAATTCAGACACAGCCGACGGAGCTACCTCCCAGTGGTCTTGGAGAATGGCAACTCTTTGGGACTGTTTGCTGCCTGCCTCTTCCATTGCTACGACCTGCTCCATCCCGATGTTATCTTAGAGTTGGCATGGAGGCACAATATTATGGACTTTGCCATGCCCTATTTAATCAATGTGATGCGTGAATATGTCACAAAGGTTAACAAACTTGAGGACCTTGAAAAGAGAAGGGGTGAAGAGAATGAGACCAATGAGAGCAAACCAATGATGAATATGATTGGTGAGTAGCTTGTGCACCCGCTGCTTAATTAAATGTCTTTTTTTTTTTTTCAAAATCTTAATGCTTGAGAAACCTTTTTTTAAACTTACATGGTATGTCACACAGTTGACTGCAATCTTCCTCACACTCATCAAACCTAGCTATCTCCTATTTATTTATTTTCCATATATCGTCATTGTTTCCTCCACCTCAGTATATCACATCTGTATCCTTTTAAGCTCACACTGCCATGTGTGTGTTTGTTATATTTGATGCCTTCTTAAATGGGTTGATTGGTTCCCCTATTTAGCATGAAGTTTTTAGTTTTTCATTATAGTTGAATCTTTTATTATTCCCATTAGTTACATTC
>NC_051407.1:36287462-36288075 GCF_015228065.2 Penaeus monodon
GTATGAATTATTTTTCACACTTTCTCTACTGTGTTGCCCAAAAGCTCCAAAGGTGTGTGTCCCTTGCAGGTGAGCCACAGCTTATGATCACAGCTGGCCCAGGCATGATGGGACCTGGCTACCCCAACGCTGGTTATGCTAACAACATTAACTACGGAGCTGGCATGCCCTCCTACCAAGGCTACAGCATGTAAACACTAATTCAGGATTCCCCCTGCAAGTTGATCACCAGTGTGTGAACATTCAGGTTGGTTCAATAGTAATGGTAGACTTTGTTAAACTAAGGCTACAGCTTGTAACTAATATAAAAAGTAATAATAAACAGAGCCTTTATGAGAATGTTCCATAAGTTATTGGAAATGTAAAAAAAAAAAGATATATATATACCAAGTTGATGACTTATCCCCAGGGATATAATGTGTCCAAAATCTGCCTCTAGAGTTCCACATGATTAACTCAAAGTATAAATGGGCTGAATTTGTTGCGCCCAGTGAGAGCAAAATACAGCTTATTGTTGAGTAGTGTATGGTTAGTGTGAGAATGAGTGAGTGTGCTGTAGAGGCGGTCAGGTCATTCACTCGGCTGTTACACAGACTGTCGTCCTATTTGTTTA
>NC_051407.1:36288127-36288238 GCF_015228065.2 Penaeus monodon
ATTATTATTATTATTAAAATTCCCCCCCTTTTCCTTCTATAGTTCTCGTTAAAAGGATTTATACAAAATTTGTGGAGGTGCGAGGCAAGACATGCTGCCTCACATGATGGT
>NC_051407.1:36288275-36289246 GCF_015228065.2 Penaeus monodon
CCACTTTTTAATAGAGTTTGAAGGAATATAATTTGTATACCTTGTCAAATGAACCCAGTGTATATAGTTTATCCTATCAAGAATTATGCTGTATGTGATGTAGCACTGTTTTGCCTTTTCCTCTTAGATTGATTTATGATTGGTGTCCCAGTGTAGAGATTTTGAAGTTGATTCTGTGAGGATTTAGAATATAATATGTATATATAGATTAATTCAATAAGGATGATAGACATAATAATTCATGGTGAAGACATGCGGTATCCTGTAAACCTAATAGATGTGATTATTTTCAGACTGAAGGATAAACATTAACCTGTCTCTGTCAAACCATTCCTAAACTTAATGATTAGCAGGCTGTAATGCTGTATCCTTCACTCTGACATGAGACTGAAGGTGAAATAGCCGAAGTTTTGTCCATTGTGTGCCTTCGAATAGCAAATGGAAGAAGGCTAAAAAACAAAAATGTTAAAAAATAAAATAAAAAGTTGTCCCTTGTTATTGATGAGGTAATGCTTTCCAAAGGCCAATGGTATGTGTTCAATGGTTGTTCATTAGCAATTTAGGGAATTTATAATTGGTCTGGCTTGAGCAGCTTTCCCTCAGGGGAACAGCCTACCTCATTGAAATTGTTTGGAATAAAGTGTAAGCTTGCTTCTACCTGCATTGAAGTGTTGCCAGTTATCTGAAGTTGCACTGAGGTGCATCAGTCAGCTACCAATGTTTAAAAAAGATCAAATACCATCTCCCATCTTCAACAACCTAATTGGTACACGGTTTCCCGGTGTGATGGCTGGCAGGTATTGCAGCAGTGTGTGGAGAGGAAAGGTAGTTGCCAGGTTTCAGTAAATTTGTTAGAAGAAAAATGTGCATAGAATCTAAAAGTCTGACAATGAAGAACCACTGTATGCATTCTTTCCTATCACCTCCACTCTTTTGTCTTCAGTGACCATGGAATTTACTTACTTTTTTGT
>NC_051407.1:36289299-36290539 GCF_015228065.2 Penaeus monodon
GATAGGAGAAGCCCATCCAGTGGACACTAATTCAAGCTTGAAAGATAGTTATACTTAGTACCTTAGTTTATTATGAAGGATAGTATTTGTATTTTTAAGTTGAAGCTATTGAAAGTTTTAATGTATTTATTATTATTAGGCAGATGAGTTTGCATGTACATTTCTGTGGTGATGAAGCCATTCAACTCCAGCTAGGCTTCAGGAGAGACATCTATTGACTTCTTAACATTCAGTGGTTGATGCCTGAAACTTAGAGCATATGTACTGTGGCTACATGTCAAGTTTAAATAAACACTCCCACATGAATTCCTCTTTCCATTTGCCTTATCCATGTTGTGTCCGGAAAGTTGCGTTAAATAACCTGACCTCTAGGTCTACTTGAAATTGAAATGGAGCTTTATGATACATTACAGAAATTGGCTTCTAAAATCAGTGTTGTCTAAATCTGAAAATTTAGACAGAGTAAGTGGTCACAGAAAAGGGATCAAGCAAAAGTCCATTTTACTAAATACTTTTAGGTACTTTGAAGAATAACAATTAATCATCGGAACACTTGTATTCTTATACTTATATACTTATATGTTACACGGAACGATAGTTAAAAAGTATACGTCACAAACCCAAAACTTGCAGACGGTAAAAAGTAAAGTTGTAAGGGAACCGAAGTGTTTAGTTTTTTTGTTTGCCTGATAGAGTTCTCAAAGAAAAATTTTTAAGAATTCATCCTATAGTTATTTTTTAGTAAATAGGAAAAACGAGGTCTTCCAGCCCTTACTCAAAACATAAATTTTTATTGAACAAGATAAGATGGTAGGGCATGTCCATTATACTTTTTTCAGTTTCATTTATGTACCAGTGTAAGCACGTTTATTAGTTAAGTGAAATCAGCAAATAACAAAAGTAAGATGGCTATCTACCAACAGAAAGACTCCATCCCAACTTGGTTGATCAGAAACTACTATTTTGTAAAGGCCACAAGCAAAATGAACATTTCATTTTTTATATACAAACTTTTTCATTTACCGATTTTTATGCAATTTTTCCAATTATAGAAAGAAGTGCATTCACATGTTGCTTTAGACTAATTTCATGTATCACCTGCAGTGGTAGATGAATGAGGTCAAATTGGAAAGAAATGGAGCATATAACCAAACCTGGCTCATCTTGAGTCAAAAGCTGACAAGAGGGAAAGCAAATAAGAAATAAAGAATAACATTTTTACCTTCTTGCATCTGTTTGG
>NC_051407.1:36291181-36291328 GCF_015228065.2 Penaeus monodon
TAGTAGAGTAATCTAACTAATTGTTATATCATTCCTCCTATCACTGGTGAATGGTCCTGAAGAGTTTCTCCCTTCTCTTCCAAGAGGGAGTGGTGGCAGTGCGATCTCAGACTGTTAGTCTGGTGAGAAAGGAAAATATGAAAAAGA
>NC_051407.1:36291964-36292089 GCF_015228065.2 Penaeus monodon
AAAAAAGGTCAATTTTTCTAGGGTGGGCCCTCTCCCCTTGGCAGGGATTTAAAATTGTTAGGGAAAATAAAGAGAAATTTTTGGGGCCCCCGTTTGCAAGTCCTTATTTTTTAATTTATTATTAA
>NC_051407.1:36292819-36293675 GCF_015228065.2 Penaeus monodon
ACCCACAAAATCTAATATTTGGGGGAAAATAGAGCTAATTTAATTTTGAAATGTAACAAAACAAAAAAGACCATTTCAAGATGCGTATACTCCAGGAGCAAGTGGCTTGAGTGCATGGTGTCTTTGTATTTGAGTCTCTCCCTCCCTCCCTAACTATCCCTTTCCCTTAGTCACATCCACTTTCTCTCATCCGCTGGTGAACATTCCCAGCCAGAACTTTCTGGACACTGTTCTCTCTAATTTTCTAAAAAATATTCTGGTTATTGTTCATTATTCATGTACACAGGGATATTATAATTTTCTTTCAAGTATGTTTGATTTTTATTGCCTGCTTTTCCCATCCCATCAGTTACTTTGATTAGTTGGCAAAGGATTATTTTCAACCTTAGTAACTGTAGATTTATCACCATTACTTAACAGGCAACATTTTTGAAAGGCAACATGATCAATTGCCATTCCTCTTCAAAGTGACGCTTTTACTTAGCTTTACATATGTACTCAATGTTACATTGGAAATATTAATTCTCTCATTGTCTAAAAAAATTTTTGTATTGTCCTCTAAATGGAACCCGATTACTAATTTAAACTTTTTTTTTTTAAAAGGTATGTTTTGTTTCACATAAGGACCCTTTTCTCATCAGCATTAGTGGCACCTAATCATTTTTACCTTGGAACTGTAAAAGTTTTGTTTTTATAAAAGGAATGAATAAATGCGGAAATGTGAACAGGAACCATAATTGATCTTGTATAAGCATTTTACTAAAAATGAAAGCAGGACGAACAGCATAACCAATTTAATAATAGGTAAAAATACTGAAAATATACCATTGACTTGTTTTAAAATTCCAGGACTATT
>NC_051407.1:36295324-36296222 GCF_015228065.2 Penaeus monodon
CTGCATGTGTAAATCTTTATCTATGTGCATTTGTGTGTGTTGTGTGTCAGTCATATTTATGAAACCTGTGGCTGCTTGGTATTCTTTGTGTATCCCTTGGTAAATGTCTAATTATGTCAAAAGCAAAACCCAAAAGTGAATTGCAATAATACATAACACAAGTGTAGTATGGCTAGTTCATTGTAATTTTCTATAACAAAGCTATGTTTTCACATGTATCAATTCTGGAAGATATTTTTGTTAATATTTAGGAACTGCAGTTGGGAGTGTTTTTTAGTTTGAATTTTTAACACAGCTTTTTTTGTAAGTTTGTGAGTAAATCAGAGCATAAGTCTTCAACTTTTTTTGCATGATGTGTAGATTTCTTTGGTATAGCGTGAAATGTATTTACCTTAGACAGTTCTTATGCCCAGTGATTGTGTATTGCTGATGTACTTACCAGTTATTGTTTTATTTTTCATTTCAGCCCAGAAGACTTTACAAATTTTCAACATCGAAATGAAGACCAAAATTAAAGGTAAATACACCTGTTGATATACACCATATTTGTTGATAATAAATTTCATGGATTATGTGTTTTCAAAGTCATATGGGTCATTTCAATTGTTTCATTGGTCCTCGAATAATATTCCATTTATGGAGGGTAGGTCAGGTCATTTAATGTGTTTCAGGGAATTAAATGAGCATGGTTGGCTCTCAGGATGTGTGAATACTGTTTAAGTAAAAGAATCTGGATACACAAATGTCATTATGCATAGTGCTCATTTGAAATGTTTGAAAGTTGTATTCTCTCTTAGGGAGTCGAACACTACCCGTTTGATATCCAAAGACTGAACATACTGTTATATACTTAGCAAATTCCAGTTATATACATTAGGCAATCCATTTTTGCTTTTGG
>NC_051407.1:36296486-36296814 GCF_015228065.2 Penaeus monodon
CCCCATTAAGTAATATAAAAAATATTTTGAATGATATATAAATAATTTTTAAAACTATCTACATTACATATTAGGAATCTATAGTTTTTTTAATATTTTTTCTTATCCCTACTTCACAAAATCACCTATGGCACAGAAATTCAGTTTCTTGAAGGGATCAATATATAATAAGTTTGGCCGGGTGACCGAAAACTGCAGTCTCCTTGGACAGATGTAGGAATCTATGTTTGGATTGCCCGCAGAATGTTTTTTTTATCCTTTCATTAGCGTAACAACCCCAAAAAATCTCTCTTTGTTCAAATTTCAAGGTATATCCCCCCTTTTTCTT
>NC_051407.1:36296846-36297462 GCF_015228065.2 Penaeus monodon
GGAACTTCAGAAGAGAGATGTTTGATACCTTTGCAAATTAAGTAGAATATGCAGATAAAAGATTTTGTATGCATTTATAGGATTCCAAAAAATGTCATCAAACCCACAAAATGTTTGTCAGTGTAAGAAAGACATAAACTGTGTAAAATGTTTTTACAGCTAATAATACAGTATACTGTATATATGATTATAAATATATAATCCCCCCTGTAGATGGAAGGCAATGCAGAACCGTCAACATTATTCTGTTTTGCCGTGCGCAATGCCCAAGGTGGAAAATTGCACATCATTGAAGTGGGTCAGCCTGCTGCAGGTAACCAGCCATTCACCAAAAAGAATGTGGATGTATTCTTCCCACCAGAGGCACAGAATGACTTTCCAGTAGCTATGCAGGCAAGTAATATCTCTTTCCAAATGAAATTTATCAAATGTTAACCCTTGGCAGTGAGAACCAAAAATCATGTCACTGGATCAGCATCCCTCAGGGAGAAGGGTATTATTGCTCATTGGGCAGGGGTTAAGAATATTCTGATTGTAATGTGTCATTTGCCCCATTTACAGTTCTTAGGGACATTGTGGAAGCAAGGAAAATTATGTTGATTTTATGTTAGACTTA
>NC_051407.1:36297602-36302429 GCF_015228065.2 Penaeus monodon
AAGAGTTGTTTTTTCATGACAGCTATAGGCGTGACTGCTGTAAGAGGTTAACTTGTCAGCTATACAGTTAAATTACATAGTTGTAAATCTTTCCCTTCTCTTTCATAATTTCAGGTTAGTAGTAAGCATGATGTCATCTATCTCATCACCAAGTATGGCTATGTTCACCTCTATGACATCGAAAGTGGGACCTGCATCTTCATGAACCGCATTAGTGGGGATACCATCTTCGTCACAGCCCCTCATGAACCTTCCAGTGGCATCATTGGGGTCAACCGCAAGGGACAGGTAAAGATTAGCCATGCTTGTAGTGCATGTATAGGTGTGTGATTTTAGAGTCTGTACCACTTTGAGTCTTTGGCCTCTTTATTTTCAAAATGTTTTCCTCTCCCACAGGTATTGAGTGTTAGTGTTGATGAAGAGAATATCATTCCTTACATCACCAATGTGCTACAGAATCCAGACCTTGCCCTACGCATTGCCACAAGGAACAATCTTGCTGGTGCAGAAGACTTGTTTGTTCGGAAGTTTAACACACTATTTCAGGTTGGTAAAGGATGGATTTAGCTTAAATATGTATATACCATTTTCATGGTATTAGTTTAGTTCTCTTAGCAGATTGATCAAATTACAGTATATTAGTAAGAGTAAAAGCTTTCATGTATTTTCTATCATACAAATAATTGTATTTATTTTTCATTGATTGGAAGATGAATATTGCATTTTTATACTAAAGGTATCTCTTCTTTGGCTCAGAATGGACAATACAGTGAAGCAGCAAAGGTAGCAGCCAATGCGCCCAAGGGTGTTCTGCGCACTCCCCAGACCATTCAGAGGTTCCAGCAAGTACCAGCACAACCAGGCCAGACCTCACCCCTCCTCCAATACTTTGGCATTCTCCTTGACCAATCGCACCTCAACAAATTTGAATCGTTGGAGCTGTGTAGGCCTGTCTTGGCACAGGGGCGGAAGAACTTGCTGGAGAAGTGGCTGAAAGAGGACAAGCTGGAATGCTCGGAGGAGCTGGGTGACCTTGTGAAGCAGGCAGATCCAACACTTGCCCTCTCTGTGTACTTACGAGCAAATGTGCCCAACAAAGTAATTCAGTGCTTTGCTGAAACTGGTCAGTTCCAAAAGATTGTCCTCTATGCCAAGAAAGTTGGATACACTCCAGACTATATTTTCCTTCTACGAAATGTAATGCGTGTCAACCCAGACCAAGGTTTAGCATTTGCACAGATGCTGGTTCAGGATGATGAGCCTATGGCTGATGTTAACCAGATTGTTGACATTTTCCTTGAATCTAACTTAATTCAGCAGTGCACTGCATTCCTTCTGGATGCCTTAAAGAACAACCGCCCCACAGAAGGCCCACTCCAAACACGTCTGCTTGAGATGAACCTCATGTCTGCTCCTCAGGTGGCAGATGCTATCCTGGGCAACCAAATGTTCACCCACTATGACCGTGCTCACATTGCCCAGCTGTGTGAGAAGGCTGGCCTGCTGCAGCGTGCCTTGGAACACTACACAGACATGTACGACATTAAGAGAGCAGTGGTTCATACACACTTACTAAACCCAGAATGGTTGGTCAACTACTTTGGGTCGCTTTCAGTAGAGGACTCCCTCGAGTGTCTCAAGGCAATGCTCACTGCCAATCTGAGACAGAATCTACAGATTGTAGTGCAGGCAAGTATTCGGTTGATTGTGTATAATTTACTGGTAAATTTTTACATATATTTGGATTACATCAAAGAGAAGAGTATACCAGAGTTTGATTTGTTCATTATTTCACCTATGGTAATTGAAGTAGACATAATTTATTTTTACTATTTCAGATAGCAACAAAATACCATGAGCAGCTAACAACAAATGCTTTGATCGACCTGTTTGAATCCTTTAAATCATTTGAGGGACTTTTTTACTTCCTTGGCTCCATTGTTAACTTCTCCCAAGAACCAGAGGTGCACTTTAAATACATTCAAGCAGCTTGCAAGACTGGACAGATCAAGGAGGTAAGTTTCAGCTTTCCATTGATAATACTATAGCTTTTTTCAGAGGAATGAGTTGTTTATATAATGCTTTTTGTAAACAGAAGTAGGTATTTACTGTTTTTGTGGCTGAATTATTCTTGAGGAATTTGAAGGTATAGAAAGGGACTGCAAATTTTACCAAAATTTATGATGACCTCTCTTAGATAGCGTCTGCTAAATCAGACCCTTATTGTGTGTTATTGGGTAAATTTTTATCATTTATTATTTTTAGGTTGAGAGAATATGCCGCGAATCCAACTGCTACAATCCAGAGCGTGTGAAGAATTTCCTGAAAGAGGCCAAACTCACTGACCAGCTTCCACTCATTATTGTTTGTGATCGTTTTGACTTTGTCCATGATTTGGTGCTCTACCTGTACCGTAACAACTTGCAGAAATACATTGAGATTTATGTACAGAAGGTAAGTTTACATTCTTTTGACTATGGCATTGAGTCAGAAAGAAATCAGGATATTGGACTAATAATTTTTTTCTTAGTTCTTTCGCTTTCTTTTTCTCAGTAGTGATTTACAGCATATGAAAACACTTTATGATTTCCACCATTCTCAATTTTATAGGTAAATCCATCACGTCTGCCAGTTGTTGTGGGAGGTCTTCTTGATGTTGACTGTGCTGAAGATGTGATCAAGCAGTTGATCATGGTTGTGCGTGGACAGTTCTCAACAGATGAGTTGGTGGAAGAGGTAATCGTGGAATTTGTTTTATTAATTTTTACTTGTTTTCTTCTTCTTTTTCCAAGCTTTATTGTGTAAAATATAGTCATTTTCATAGTTATTCAAAGTGAATTTATGGAGATGGTTCATTATAGGTGGAGAAGAGGAATCGCTTGAAGCTGCTGTTATCATGGCTGGAATCTCGTATTCATGAGGGAGTCAATGAGCCTGCCACACACAATGCCATTGCAAAGATCTACATCGACTCCAACAACAATCCTGAGAGATTCCTGCGGGAGAATAGAAACTACGATAGCAAAGTTGTGGGCAAGTAGAATGTTCAAAATTTTAAGCAAGGGTATGATGTATGAAAATAGTAAATTACTATCAATCCCCCTCCCCCCCCATTTAGTAGTCATTAGGTGTGGTAAGCAAACTGAAATTAAATTTCAGGCAAATACTGTGAGAAGAGGGATCCACACCTAGCCTGTATTGCTTATGAACGAGGCCAGTGTGATCGAGAACTGATCAATGTATGCAATGAGAACTCGCTCTTCAAGTCAGAAGCTCGCTACCTGGTGAGGCGTAGGGATCCTGAGCTCTGGGCTGAGGTCCTTCAGGAGACAAATCAGTACCGAAGACCACTCATTGATCAGGTTAGAGAGAGAAAAGTAGTTTTCAATTTTTTGTTTGTCTGTCTTCTTAGGTTCACTTTATCTGATGTGATCCAAATTGTTCATAAATTTGGTTTTACTTTTATAGGTTGTACAGACAGCTCTGTCAGAAACTCAGGACCCTGAAGATATTTCTGTCACTGTGAAAGCATTCATGACTGCAGATTTGCCAAATGAACTTATTGAGCTTCTGGAGAAGATTGTGTTGGATAATTCTGCCTTCAGTGACCACAGGTAAATGCAAAAGATCATAAGGTCCTGGGAGAAAATTAATGGGTAACAAGTAATTTTTGAAAGATTTGGACATAACAGATTAGTTTTCACCTTTCTTCCACTAATCCCCTTCTTCTCAACATATATTTTAGGCTATACAGTGTTAATGATGTTGATAGTAAGAGTTGGGATCAAAATAAATAACAAATGAATTCATCACACAGGAACCTCCAGAACCTCTTGATCTTAACTGCTATCAAGGCAGACCACACACGTGTGATGGACTACATCACACGTCTTGATAATTATGATGCACCTGACATTGCCAACATTGCCATTGGGAATCAGCTCTATGAGGAAGCTTTTGCCATCTTCAAGAAGTTTGATGTCAATACCTCTGCCATTCAGGTATACTGTTTGTCCTGATTTTCATTTTAATATTGATAGAAAATTCAACACAAGTGTCATCATGTCTGCTTCTTGACTTGTGTATTGGTAGTAATATTTGGGGGAATTTTAAGTATGTTTCCTTATCAAGGGCTGGGAAATATTCAAATTTTAACTGTGTTCATTTGGTATCCTAAGATTTGTTTTCCTTAATTTATTTACAGGTATTGATTGAACATATATCCAATCTGGATAGGGCATATGAATTTGCCGAACGGTGCAATGAGAGTGCTGTGTGGAGTCAGCTTGCCAAGGCTCAGTTGCAGCAATCCTTAGTTAAAGAAGCAATTGATTCCTTCATCAAGGCTGATGATCCTACAGCTTATATTGATGTTGTAGATACAGCACATAGAACTGGTTGGTATTTTATGTTCATTGTACAGCTGTATTTTAAAGGTACTTTCAGGCAATATTTACTAAGCTTTATGAAGGGGCCACTGGTCATCAGCATGGCAAAAAGAAGAATATAGCTGTCTACATTGTTCAGTCAGACTTTTTCCAAGAAGCCTGACGCTAGTCTTCTTCTTGCCTGTGTTTTTTTGTAAAATTGATTTTGGAACAAAAACCAACAAAATGGAGATCAATTTTCTTTGTATAAGATTACCTAATTCACAAGACCTATCTCTTCACAAACTAAGTCTGAAGGCCCTGTCTCAGAAAGTAGGACCAGATCATAGAAAAAAGTCATTGAGTGATGATTAAAGCATATTTTCCACACATTTTGGTTAGTAGATTTACCCAAAATTTTTGATTTCACAATAAAGAAACTAGTAAAAGTAAATCTAGC
>NC_051407.1:36302874-36305244 GCF_015228065.2 Penaeus monodon
AAATTAAGTGCTAATAAAGTTCGGTTCTTTTGATGCACAAAGTATATTGTATTGTATAGTGTAAAACTGATGGCCATAATTAACTTGTTCTTGACATATGTTAAGAAAATCAAAGATAGAATATATCTTTGATAGAAACAGCAGTGTTCCTGAAGAATACTCCTACCAGTGACAGGATTTTGATTTGACAAAAAAAGTCTTGATTAGTAAAGTAATGCCCTAAGGAATTTTTAAATTCTTTTTCTTTTTTAAGGTCAATGGGAAGACTTGGTGCGTTATTTAGTAATGGCACGAAAGAAGGCTCGGGAATCCTATGTTGAGAGTGAACTCTGCTATGCTTATGCCAAGACAAACAGGCTGGCAGATCTAGAGGAGTTTATTGCTGCTCCTAACCATGCTGACATTCAAAAGGTTTGTTTGCAGCATTTTCCATGTCAAAAATTGTCATGTTCAGAGCAGGCAATAGTTATTGCTTTTTTTATTGATACATAATCTGTAAATATTTTTATGGAGAGTCTTGAATCAACAAATAACTTCATTGTATACCTGTAAGTATGTATATCCCTTTCAGACCCAACATGGAATAAGATGAAAAGACATTGTTTACTCTTACTCTGCATGCCCACAAATGAGCAGAAAATCTTAAATCTTCTATATTGAGTTTGAAAGTGATATGTGTAGATAAATATATTTAATATCAGTGTACAAATAATTTTTCTAGATTGGTGACCGGTGCTTTGATGATAGCATGTACGAGGCAGCCAAACTCCTTTATAACAATGTTAGCAATTTTGCTCGTCTGGCTATTACATTAGTCCATCTCAAGGAGTTCCAGGGGGCAGTCGAATCAGCCAGGAAAGCAAACAGGTAATGAAAATGAAAATATTCATAGTCTTTTAAATCAGTTTTCCAGAATCAGTTTAAAAAGTCAGTTTGCATAGAATGTAAAATACCTGCCTGTTGACTGAACCCAGTGACGATGGCTTTTACCAATGCCATATTGAGGCTGTACCAATTGCAGTTGGCTGCTCAAGTTAAAGATTAGAAGCACAGGAAACCAGTTTCCCTTGCTCTTAATGTTACATATGAAGTCAATAAGAGATTAAGCCAACTCTGGAAGGCTTGATGATCAGTTAGGGCCAAACAAGTAAATGACAGTATGGTGTGCATAACTTAGAGCAGGTTTGACTTCACATGGCATAGCTACTTGGTACCTTGTGTGACTAGGATAATTGTTAAATATGCTATTCCCACAGCACAAGAACATGGAAAGAAGTGTGCTTTGCATGTGTGGACAATGAACAGTTCCGCCTGGCTCAGAACTGTGGCCTTCACATTGTTGTTCATGCAGATGAATTGGAAGACCTCATCAATTACTATCAGGTAAGGTCTATTGGGTTATTGTGCTTAATTATTTGTATGATAAATTTGTGTAATGCATTTTCATCAGTTTCAAGAAGATGAAATATTAAGTAATGAAAACTGTTAGTTATCTAAAAAAAATTCCTTGATTTTCAACAGGATCGCGGTTACTTTGACGAGTTAATAAACTTGTTAGAGGCTGCACTGGGCCTGGAGCGTGCACACATGGGAATGTTTACAGAACTTGCAATTTTATACTCCAAGTACAAGCCTGAAAAGATGCGTGAACATCTTGAGCTATTCTGGTCCAGGGTTAACATTCCAAAGGCAAGTACTGTTTGTATTACAAATGCAAACATACTGACAGTCAAAAGAATACTGCAGGTGGATTATGCAAACAAAAATTATAACAGACTACTAGCATTAATTTGTTGCAACCCCAGGATATTTGACCATCAAAATTTGTTTGCTGTATGACCTTGATTTTTATTTTTGTTTTTTATTAGGTTTTGCGAGCGGCAGAACAAGCACATTTGTGGGCAGAATTGGTGTTTCTTTATGACAAGTATGAGGAGTATGACAATGCTGTTTTGACCATGATGGCTCATCCAACAGAGGCTTGGCGAGAGTCACACTTCAAGGATGTCATTACCAAAGTAAGTTCCATTGAGTTTTTATTTTTACAGGACAGTTCTCATGCTTTGCATTGGTAGACTGAAGGATATTTGTAAAACGTAATGAAATATACAACTTACTTTCAGATTATTGATGCACATGCTTTTATGTTAATGTTAGATTTCTCTCCTTTTCAGGTTGCCAACATTGAACTGTATTACAAAGCCATTCAGTTTTATCTCGACTACAAGCCTATGCTGTTGAATGACTTGTTACTTGTCCTTTCACCTAGGATGGACCATACTAGGGCTGTTAATTTCTTCTCAAAGGTAAGGAGAATTTTGATAAGTTTCAACTTGATCCAGAGTCAGTATTTTTAAATAAAATGTGCCT
>NC_051407.1:36305457-36306647 GCF_015228065.2 Penaeus monodon
GCATCTCTATATATGTATGTTAATTTGTCAGTAAAGAAAATGTTACTTGGGTCTTCAGACTTGGTATTAATTGGAACAAAAATGGATTCAGTGAAAACCCTCAGATTCCATGTAAGATACTGACTGTTTCTTTTCTCTAATTATATTTTAGGTAAACCATCTGAAATTGGTAAAGGGTTACCTCAGATCAGTTCAGTCTCTGAACAACAAGGCTATCAACGAGGCTCTTAACTCTCTTCTAATTGAGGAGGAGGATTACACTGGGCTCAGGACTTCCATCGATGCATTTGACCACTTCGATAACATTGCTCTCGCCCAGTCCCTTGAGAAACACGATTTGATAGAGTTCCGTCGTATCGCCGCTTACCTGTACAAAGGAAACAATAGATGGAAACAGTCTGTAGAATTGTGCAAGAAAGACAAGCTTTTCAAGGTACATGGCTATTTATTCTAAGTTCTTGGTTCCATATTTGAGGAAAAAGGAAAACGGTAGAAAAATTTTCAATCTATATGCTGACCATTTCCCTCTTTTCACAGGATGCCATGGAATATGCAGCAGAGAGCAAGAATTCAGACACAGCCGAGGAGCTACTCCAGTGGTTCTTGGAGAATGGCAACTTTGACTGTTTTGCTGCCTGCCTCTTCCATTGCTACGACCTGCTCCATCCCGATGTTATCTTAGAGTTGGCATGGAGGCACAATATTATGGACTTTGCCATGCCCTATTTAATCAATGTGATGCGTGAATATGTCACAAAGGTTAACAAACTTGAGGACCTTGAAAAGAGAAGGGGTGAAGAGAATGAGACCAATGAGAGCAAACCAATGATGAATATGATTGGTGAGTAGCTTGTGCACCCGCTGCTTAATTAAATGTCTTTTTTTTTTTTTCAAAATCTTAATGCTTGAGAAACCTTTTTTTAAACTTACATGGTATGTCACACAGTTGACTGCAATCTTCCTCACACTCATCAAACCTAGCTATCTCCTATTTATTTATTTTCCATATATCGTCATTGTTTCCTCCACCTCAGTATATCACATCTGTATCCTTTTAAGCTCACACTGCCATGTGTGTGTTTGTTATATTTGATGCCTTCTTAAATGGGTTGATTGGTTCCCCTATTTAGCATGAAGTTTTTAGTTTTTCATTATAGTTGAATCTTTTATTATTCCCATTAGTTACATTC
>NC_051407.1:36306678-36307283 GCF_015228065.2 Penaeus monodon
GTATGAATTATTTTTCACACTTTCTCTACTGTGTTGCCCAAAAGCTCCAAAGGTGTGTGTCCCTTGCAGGTGAGCCACAGCTTATGATCACAGCTGGCCCAGGCATGATGGGACCTGGCTACCCCCAACGCTGGTTATGCTAACAACATTAACTACGGAGCTGGCATGCCCTCCTACCAAGGCTACAGCATGTAAACACTAATTCAGGATTCCCCCTGCAAGTTGATCACCAGTGTGTGAACATTCAGTTGGTTCAATAGTAATGGTAGACTTTGTTAAACTAAGGCTACAGCTTGTAACTAAAATAAAAAGTAATAATAAACAGAGCCTTTATGAGAATGTTCCATAAGTTATTGGAAATGTAAAAAAAAAAAGATATATATATACCAAGTTGATGACTTATCCCCAGGGATATAATGTGTCCAAAATCTGCCTCTAGAGTTCCACATGATTAACTCAAAGTATAAATGGGCTGAATTTGTTGCGCCCAGTGAGAGCAAAATACAGCTTATTGTTGAGTAGTGTATGGTTAGTGTGAGAATGAGTGAGTGTGCTGTAGAGGCGGTCAGGTCATTCACTCGGCTGTTACACAGACTGTCGTCCTA
>NC_051407.1:36307357-36307454 GCF_015228065.2 Penaeus monodon
AAAATTCCCCCCCTTTTCCTTCTATAGTTTCTCGTTAAAAGGATTTATACAAAATTTGTGGAGGTGCGAGGCAAGACATGCTGCCTCACATGATGGT
>NC_051407.1:36307491-36309788 GCF_015228065.2 Penaeus monodon
CCACTTTTTAATAGAGTTTTGAAGGAATATAATTTGTATACCTTGTCAAATGAACCAGTGTATATAGTTTATCCTATCAAGAATTATGCTGTATGTGATGTAGCACTGTTTTGCCTTTCCTCTTAGATTGATTTATGATTGGTGTCCCAGTGTAGAGATTTTGAAGTTGATTCTGTGAGGATTTAGAATATAATATGTATATATAGATTAATTCAATAAGGATGATAGACATAATAATTCATGGTGAAGACATGCGGGATCCTGTAAACCTAATAGATGTGATTATTTTCAGACTGAAGGATAAACATTAACCTGTCTCTGTCAAACCATTCCTAAACTTAATGATTAGCAGGCTGTAATGCTGTATCCTTCACTCTGACATGAGACTGAAGGTGAAATAGCCGAAGTTTGTCCATTGTGTGCCTTCGAATAGCAAATGGAAGAAGGTTAAAAACAAAAATGTTAAAAATAAATAAAAAGTGTCCGTTGTTATTGTAGGGGTAATGCTTTCCAAAAGGCCAATGGTATGTGTTCAATGGTTGTCATTAGCACTTTAGGAAGTTTTAATAATTGGTCTGGCTTGAGCAGAGCTTTCCCTCCTGGGAACAGCCTCCTCATTGAAATTGTTTGGAATAAAGTGTAAGCTTGCTTCTACCTGCATTGAAGTGTTGCCAGTTTTTTATCTGAAGTGCAACTGAGGTGCATCAGTCAAGCTAACCATGTTTAAAAAAAGATCAAATACCATCTCCCATCTCAACACCTACTTGGTACATACGGTTCCCGTGTGGATGGCGGCAGGTATTGCAGCAGTGTGTGGAGAGAAAGGTGTTGCCAGTTTCAGTAAATTTGTTAGAAGAAAAATGGGGTGTATAGAATCTAAAAGTCTGACAATGAGGAACCACTGTAATGCATTCTTTTCCTATCACCTCCACTCTTTTGTCTTCATGACCAGGAATTTTACTTACTGTTTCCTTACTTTTTTTGTTTATTATTAGTTTGTTTATGTTATTTCATTGTCATTACTTTTTTATGATTATTGATAGGAGAAGCCCATCCATGGACACTAATTCAAGCTTGAACGATAGGTTTATACTTAGTACCTTAGGTAATTAATGAGGATGTTATTTGTATTTTAAGTTGTAAGCTATTGAAAGTTTTTAATGTATTTATTATTATTTGCAGATGATTTGGCAATGTACAGTTTCTGTGGTGAGGAATCCATTCACTCCAGCAGGCTTCAGGAGAGACATCTATTGACGTCTTAACATTCAGTGGTTGATGCCTGAAACTTAGAGCATATGTACTGTGGCTACATGTCAAGTTTTAAATAAACACTCCCACAATGAATTCCTCTTTCCATTTGCCTTATCCATGTGTGTCCGTGAAAGTTGCGTTAAATAACCTGACCTCTAGGTCTACTTGAAATTGAATGGAGCTTTAATGATACATTACAGAAAGTGGCCTCTAAAAAATCAGTGTTGTCTAAATCTGAAAATTTAGACAGAGTAGTGGTCACAGAAAAGGGGTCCAAGCAAAAGTCCATCTTACTAAATACTTTTCGGTACTTTGAAGAATAACAATTAATCATCGGAACACTTGTATTCTTATACTTATATACTTATATGTTTACACGGAACGAATGTTAAAATTAAAAGTATACGCGCAAACCCAAAACTTGCAGACGGTAAAGAAGTAAAGTTGTAAGGGGAACCGAAGTGTTTTAGTTTTTTTGTGTTGCCTGATAGAGTTCTCAAAGAAAAATTTTAAGAATTCATCCTATAGTTATTTTTTAGTAAATAGGAAAAAACGAGTCTTCCAGCCCTTACTCAAAACATAATTTTTATGAACAAGATAAGATGGGTAGGGGGCATGTCCAGTATACTTTTTTCCAGTTTCATTTATGTACCTCCAGTGTAAGCCGTTTATTATTAAGTAAATCAGCACATAACAAAAGTAAGATGGCTATCTACCAACAAAAGACTCCATCCCAACTTGGTTGATCAAAACTACTATTTTTAAAGGCCAACAAGCAAAATGAAACATTTCATTTTTAATACAAACTTTTTCATTTGCCGATTTTTATGCAATTTTTCCAATGATAGAAAGAAGTGCATTCACATGTTGCTTTAAGACTAATTTCATGTATCACCTGCAGTGGTAGATGAATTAGGTCAAATGGAAAGAAATGAGCATATAAACCAAACCTGGCCTCATCTTGAGTCAAAAGCTGACCAAGAGGGAAAGCAAATAAGAAATAAGAATAACATTTTTACCTTCTTGCATCGTTTGGATCTCGC
>NC_051407.1:36310518-36311512 GCF_015228065.2 Penaeus monodon
GCGAGTATCCAACAGATGCAAGAAGGTAAAAATGTTTTATTCTTTATTTCTTATTTGCTTTCCTCTTGTCAGCCTTTTGACTCAAGATGAGCCAGGTTTTGGTTATATGGCCCATGGAGTGAACATTTGACCTCATTCATCACCACTGGCAGGTGCTACAATGAAATTAGTCTAACAACATGTGAATGCATTCTTTCTATAATTGGGAAAAATGTGCATAAACTTCGGTATACATGAAAAAGTTGTATATAAAACATGAATGTTTCACGTTTGCTTGTGGCCTTTACAAAATAGTAGTTTTCTGATCAACCAATTGGATGGAGTCTTTCTGTTGGTAGATAGCCATCTTACTTGTTTGTTTATTTGCTGATTTCACTTAACTAAAAACGTCTTACACTGGTACATAAATGAAACTGAAAAAAGTATAATGGCATGCCCCTAACATCTTATCTTGTTCAATAAAAATTTTGTTTTGAGTAAGGGCTGGAAAGATCGTTTTTCCTATTACTAAAAAAACTATAGGATGAATTCTTAAAATTTTTCTTTGAGAAACTCTATCAGGCAAACAAAAACCTAACCCTTCGGTTCCCTTACAACTTTACTTTTTTACCGTTGCAAGTTTTGGGTTTGTGACGGAACTTTTTAAACTATCTTCCTGTAACATATAAGTATATAAGTATAGATACAGTGTTCCGATGATAATTGTTATTCTTCAAAGTACCTAAAAGTATTTAGTAAAATGGACTTTTGCTTGATCCCTTTTCTGTGACCACTTACTCTGTCTACATTTTCAGACATTTAGACAACACTGATTTTAGAGCCAATTTCTGTAATTATCGAAGCTCCATTTCAATTTCAAGTAGACATAGAGGTCAGGTTATTTAACGCAATTTCCGGACACAACATGGATAAGGGGCAAATGGAAAGATAATTCATGTGGGAGTGTTTATTTAACTTTAGCATGTAGCCACAGTACATATGCTCTAAGTTCAGG
>NC_051407.1:36311557-36311789 GCF_015228065.2 Penaeus monodon
CATCACACTGAATGTAAGAGTCAATAGATGTCTCTCCTGAACGCCTAGCTGGAGTTGAATGGCTTCATCACCAACAGAAAGTACATGCAAACTCATCGGCCTAATATAATAAATACATTAAAACTTTCAATCGCTTCACCTTAAAATACAAATACTATCCTTCATAATAAACTAAGTACTAAGTATAACTATCTTTCAAGTTGAATTAGTGTCCCACTGGATGGGCTTCTCC
>NC_051407.1:36311852-36312793 GCF_015228065.2 Penaeus monodon
GTAAGTAATTCCATGGTCCTGAAGACAAAAAGATTGGAGTGATAGGAAAGAATGCATACGTGGTTCTTCATTGTCAGACTTTTAGATTCTATACACTTTTTCTTCTACAAATTTACTGAAACCTGGCAACTACCTTCCCTCCAAACACTGCTGCAATACTGCCAGCCATCACAACTGGAAACCGTGTACCAATTAGGTTTGTTGAAGATGGGAGATGGTATTTGATCTTTTTTAAACATGGGTAGCTGACTGAATGCACCTCAGTGGCAACTTCCAGATAACTGGCAACACTTCAATTCAGGTAGAAGCAAGCTTACACTTTATTCCAAACAATTTCATGAGGTAGGCTGTTCCCCTGGAGGGAAAGCTGCTCAATCCAGACCAATTCATAATTCCTCTAAATTGCTAATGAACAACCATTGAACCATACCATTGGCTTTGGAAAGCCATTACCTCATCAATAACAAGGACAAACTTTTTATTTTATTTTTTAACATTGTGTTTTTTAGCCTTCTTCCATTTGCTATTCAAGGCCACAATGGCCAAAACTTCGGCTATTTCCCTTCGGGTCTCATGCCCAAGTGAAGGGATACAGCATTACAGCCTGCAAATCAAAAGTTTTGGAAGGTTTGACAGAGACGGGTTTAAATGTTTACCCCTTCGTCTGAAAATAATCCATCTATTGGGTTTTCAGGATACCGCATGTTTTCACCATGAATTATTATGTCTTCACCCTTTTAAATTAAATCTATTTAAAATTTATTTCTAATCCTCACAGAATCAACTTCAAAACCACCTGGGACACCAATCATAAATCAATCAAAGAGGAAAGGCAAAACAGTGCTACATCAATCAGCAAAATTCTTGATAGAAAAACTATATCACTGGTTCTTTGACGGGTATACAAATTATTTTCCTTAAAACTCTTTTTAAAAAGGGGG
>NC_051407.1:36312828-36312918 GCF_015228065.2 Penaeus monodon
CCATCATGTGGGCAGCAGTCTTGCCTCGACTCCAAAATTTTTGTATAATTTTTTTAACGGAACATAAAAGGAAAAGGGGGGGGGAATTTT
>NC_051407.1:36312996-36313531 GCF_015228065.2 Penaeus monodon
TTTTTTGAAACACCCGAGGAATGACCTGACCCGCCTCTCAGCACACTACTTTCTCACATAACCATACACTACTCAAAAAAGCTGTATTTTGCTTCACTGGGCCAACAAAATTTAGCCCTTTATACTTGATTAACATGTGGACTCAGAGGCAGATTTTGGACACTTTTTTCCCTGGGGGTAATCTCAACTTGGTATAAATTCTTTTTTTTTTACATTTCCAATAAATTTGAAATTCTCATAAAGGCTTGTTTTTATTACTTTTTATATTAGTTACAAGCTGTAGCCTTTTTAAAAAAGTCTCCATTCTTTGAACCACCAATGTTCCCCACACTGGTGATAAACTTGCGGGGGAATCCTGAATTGTGTTTACATGCTGTACCTTGGTGGGGGGCTGCCAGCCCCGTATTTAAATTTGTTAGCATAACCACTTTGGGGGTACCAGGTCCCATCATGCCGGGGGCCGCGTGATCATAATTTTGGGCTCCCTGCGGGGGACACCACCTTTGGACTTTTGGGCCACAGTAGAGAAATTTGA
>NC_051407.1:36313568-36314727 GCF_015228065.2 Penaeus monodon
AATGATGTAACAAATTTGGAATAATAAAGATTCACATAATAAAAAACAAAAACTTATGCTAAATAGGGAACCAAATCAACCCATTTAAGAAGGCATAAAAATATAAAAAACCACCATGGGGGTGAGCTTAAAAGGTCAGATTGATTACTGAGGGGGAGGAAACAATGACATATAGGGAAAAATTAAAAAAATAGGAAAGTGGGTTTGTAGTGGAGGAAGATTGCAGTAAACTGTGTGACATCCCTTAAAGTTTAAAAAAGGTTTCTAAACTAAATTTTAAAAAAAAAAAAAGACATTTAATTAAGCCGGGTGCACAAGCACTCACCAAATTTTTCTATTGGTTTTCTCTCTTGGTCTCTTCCTTCACCCCTTCTCTTTTTAAGGGCCCCATTTGTTACTTTGTGCATATTCCCCCACCAAATTGATTAAATGGGCATGGGAAAAATCCATATATTGGCCTCCTCCAAATCTAAATAACTCGGGGTGGGGGCGGTCGTACATGGAAAAGGGAGGCAGCAAAAGCAAAATTCCTTTCCAAGAACCACTGGGTGCTCCTCGGCTGTGTCTGAATTCTTTCTCTCTCTGATATTCCTGGCATCCGTGAAAAGAGGGAATGGTCGCAAATAGATTGAAAATTTTTCTACCGTTTTCCTTTTTCCTCAAAAATGGACCAAGAACTTAGATAAAAAGCCATTACTTAAAAGCTTGCTTTTTCAAATTTTACAGCTGTTTTTTCCCCTTTGTTTCTTTGTACGGTAAACGGCGTACGACGGAACCTACAAAACGTGTTTCTCAAAGGGGGTGGGCGAGACATGTTTTCGAAGTGGGCAAATGCTCATGGAACCTGGCCCAGTGTAAACCTCCTCCTCAAAAGAAAGGGGTTTTAAAAGGGCCCCTTGTAGCCTTTTTGTTCAAGACTAACTGTCTGAGGTAAACCCTTTACCAATTTCAATGGTTTACCTAAAAATAATTAGAAAAGAACAGTCAGTATCTCATGGAAACTAGGGTTTTCCTGATCCATTTTGTTCCAATTAATACCCTCGAAGACCAATAAATTTTTTTTACTGACAAAATTAAAATACATATAAAGATGCTTAACACCTTTCCCGTGGTCCTTTTGGTTAAAATAGCGTTCCTTTAAAAAAACAATTCCGCAAAT
>NC_051407.1:36336985-36337164 GCF_015228065.2 Penaeus monodon
GGACTACTCGACTCTTCATTATTAGTATATATATATGACTACTACTGTTCTATCATATATTAACCTCCTATCTGTATAGAGTCTTCCCTCTCTATGCCTACTAGACCTGTATGTAGTATTCGTATATCATATCCTCCATTTATTAATACGCTCTCTCTATCTCTATTAATAGTCATTCG
>NC_051407.1:36338628-36338696 GCF_015228065.2 Penaeus monodon
CGTCTGCACTTATCTTCTATGATCATCACATCCTCTATACTATACTATATATCATGGTCTACTAGTCC
>NC_051407.1:36351480-36351563 GCF_015228065.2 Penaeus monodon
ATTTTTTAATTTAAATTTTCATCGATTATTTGAGTTTCAATATACCATGTAAATCCCAAAAAAAACCATTAGAAAAGGTGAAA
>NC_051407.1:36351850-36352359 GCF_015228065.2 Penaeus monodon
TTTTTGAATATTTTAACTGTTTTATTATCGGGAAAATTTCAACATATAACCAACTTTTACGAAGAGAAAATATCAGCAGCTTTCAATTAGTTTAAAGGGTTAGGAAAAAAAAACCCCCACGGCAGGAGGGTTGTCACAAGTCTAAAAAAGAAATATGCAATCCTAGCTAATTTATTAATAATGAAATATAATATCTGCTCATGTTGAAAACCCTAATTTTCCCTACGATCAAAGGTTTTGATAGCATTCTAAATATGACAGCTGGCATTCGAATATTGGGGTTGACAATATTTTTTCCCCCAAAAAAATACACTATGATTAGGCGAAATCGTAATTAAGCCAGCTTAGGTGTACCAACTGCAGTGTGTGGGATGCATCAGGAAAACCAACCACTCCCTGCAAAGTCCTCGGGGAGGGGTTTTGCCTGACATTTAAAACAGTAAAAGTTTGTGAGTGCGACTCCCAGCGTACCAAGTAACCCCCAGCATTTTTAGTTTTGGGAAAGCAAA
>NC_051407.1:36354136-36354625 GCF_015228065.2 Penaeus monodon
GTTATTATGAATAATATGATTTATCTAATTTTCAAATATTTATAAATTTAATATTAATTATTATAATTTTATTAGTGTTGTTGTTTGGGTTGGGTTTTTGGGGTGGCTGTGGTGGGGTTTTTGTTGGGTGGTGGGTTTGGGTGGGTGGTTTGTAATGTTGGGGTTTAAAATTTTTACTTATATATATTTATATTTTAAAATAATTAATAATTAAATAGGGTGTTGTGTGGTTTGTTGTTTATTAAAATGATTAAATTAATAATAATTTTTTATAATATAATTAAAATTTATTTTCATTTATTTAATTTTATTAAATTTTTAAAATTTTTTATTAATTAAAAATATAATCCAATATTATTTTATTTAATTAAATTATAATTTAAATTTTTTCCCCTTGATAATTGGTGTGTTGTGGGGGGTTTGTGGGGCTTGTTTGTGTGTGGGGTTGTTCGGTGTTTGGGGGGGTTTGGGGTGGTTGGATTAAAAATT
>NC_051407.1:36356457-36356773 GCF_015228065.2 Penaeus monodon
GGAGTCTGCACTCACAAACTGTACTGTTTAACTGTCAGGCAACCCCCTTCCCTGAGGACTTCTGCAGGGAGTGGTTGGTTTGCCTGATGCATCCCACACACTGCAGTTGGTACACCTAATGCTGGCTTAATTACGATTTACAGCCTAATCTATAGTGTATTTTTTTGGGGGAAAAGTATTGTCAAAGCCGAATATTCGAATGCCAGCTGTCATATTCAGAATCGCTATCAAAACCTTTGATCGTATGGGAAAATTCAGGGTTATCAACATGAGCAGATATTATATTTCATTATTAATAAATTAGCTAGGATTGCAT
>NC_051407.1:36361722-36362151 GCF_015228065.2 Penaeus monodon
TATGGGCTGAAACCTTAGTTGTAACTATTGAGTATGCTGGTGATATTTTTTATTGTGTGTTAGGTATGAGGTGGAAATCGAGAAAAAGTAATGGTGTTATTGTTATTATGAGAAGCGGTAATCCGGGAACAGTGGGTAAAGGAGTGTATAAATCACCTACAGAATTACAAAAGAAATTTAACTTAACCGTCATGATATATTTTAATTTTGTGCAGTTTTGAATGATACTGTGATTAAAAAGATAAATAACTTGCGATATTTTATTCAAGTTTAATAAATCTTTTGTGAGAATATTATAAAACTTATGTATTTACTAAAGTAAAAATGTCCAGAAAAGCAGAATTTTTTGGGAAAAAAAGTATCAAACTCTACCATTCATTACAACTGGATAATGCACTTTTATATATAGATAATAAAGAAAACTGATAT
>NC_051407.1:36362184-36363093 GCF_015228065.2 Penaeus monodon
TTAAATATATTATAAAAGGCACATATAGACGTGCATACTTTTAACACATGAATGCCTTTTTCTATATCATGAGCAAGCTGGAATCACCGCCCTGGAAGCGGCCTGAGCGATGCGAGACGATGCGAAACGTCGCGCTCCTCTCAGCTCGACGATTTGAGTTAACAGGAAGACTTGGCCAAGTTCGCTCCAGATAATCAAGGTCGTTTAAGTTTGCTCATTTGCACCGCTGGGTAGGAATGCGGAGGGAAGGCCGCCGTTCCATCTTCTCCTCCTTCGGGCCTAGAAAAAAGCTTTTGAGCATGATTCAAATAAACTTCTTGCCATGAAGTAGAATTTTCCAGTTACCGTATATTTGCAGAACATGATAAGTATTATGATTAGTATGTTGACAATGACATACAAATTAATACATGTGAAAAGCAATTTAATTGATATTTTAAAAATATCGGCGTACCGAATTCTTTTTTTTCGAAGTGTGCATTAGCATGATCTCACATGCAAGCACATCTAGAAGGGTTACTTTCCAAAGGTTTACCATCGCCTCACTCGTTGGAAAAGGGCCTGCATGTATTCAGCTGTCCTCCCTTCACGCGACGGCCATTAGTTATGAACTTGTAACACATTTCCCATGGATTCCCTCGCATGTTGGAGTAGCAGCTAAGGATGTTGTGGACCGTCTTGTCAAAGGTGCCTGTAGGCTTGCCCTACCTGCGGCAGACGCCTCGCCATCAACCCTCTCCCACTACAAGCGGAGGATACGTGCTTCCGCTCACTTGTCAACTACCCGGCGCAGGAACGCCGAGCGGCCAGCGAGCGTAAGCATCCAGCACTATGACCACTTCGCCTCTCATCCCTACTAGTACCGACGCCGCGGTCTGCTGGTAAGAAGACACATTGTGCTGGCTGCCC
>NC_051407.1:36363631-36364264 GCF_015228065.2 Penaeus monodon
CACGTAAAAAAAACGGTCTCAATATTTTTTATTTGTCCAACTGATATCCCTTTCCATGTAAACAATCATTGCGCAATGCGATGCTCAATAACCATATATAGACCATAGGGGGCAGCATAGGCGCGCGCAATTTTTAAATATATATTTTCGTAATGATCACGCGGTAATTTTTTTAAAATGTATCAATGTTTTATGCATGATATTACAAACATTATAATATATTCTTGGTTATGAAGTTTGTATATGTCTTATTTTATATTTCAGTTAATATTTGTAAGGTAAGTTAACAATTCAATATTGATTTTGGTTTAAATAAGTCGTACGCATTATACATTGACTCTCTATTGTGCGAATAAGGCTGAAATGATCCGCATATAACTGCGAATTCATTTTTGTTACTTCGGTAAGTATATATAATATTAATAAAAGAATATATTTATACGTGTCTACAGTTGCCTTTGATTATTATAGGGTAATTTAAGATAGGTTTACAATTATTGATACTTTATGTAATTTTAACTAATCACACCAATATATTGAATTTACATTAAATTAATGTATTATATTTTCAACAAGCATAGCTATACATATTTATTTTCATTATATGTAAAATATATTGTGTACGCAAACTGT
>NC_051407.1:36364298-36364385 GCF_015228065.2 Penaeus monodon
TGTCTTCTTTCTTACATTAAAAATCATATTATAAATGTATTTACATTGCTAAGAAAAGTTAAGCTATAAATAAAATGCCGTAACAAT
>NC_051407.1:36364689-36364936 GCF_015228065.2 Penaeus monodon
TTATATTTCGATGTGACTCTGAGGATAACATTTATATATGAATTCCATGATGTACATAAATGTTATAGTTATGTCATTATTAGTAACAATAATCAAATAAGTACACTGGCATATATTGCAACAACAAACTATATATTAATTGATAAATTACGTAATATTAATATGTATTTCTATGAAGGTTTATTTTAGTTTCTCAATTGCCGTACACGTCATTTTCGTTATGCATATAAAACATAATACTGAAGTA
>NC_051407.1:36365093-36366363 GCF_015228065.2 Penaeus monodon
AGTTCAATTTACTCATACGCTACAACCAATCAGAAGTCACATTAGAAACACCAGCCAATGAAAATGAGTCTTACATAATGGTAAGACATATCCGAAACGTCGTTCGAGAATATAGTCGAAGCATGAGCCGATTTCTTTGCCAAATGTTTCGAATGTCACGTTCTTTCACTTTCATCATGGCGACGAATCAGGAAGGTGTCCCTGTAGGTGGGTTGTGCAATGGTTGCGATACTAATTATTTTAACGTTACGCATGATTTTTTGCAGGATGACGAAAGAGCAAAAGCATTTCTCCGTCGCCATGGAGTCTTTCCGACGTCTGTGGAGTGCTCTCACTGCAAAGTACCATGCAAACTCCGGGAGGACCGGCCGACTTGGTACTGCGGTAGGTGGACAAGAGTAAGCAAAACTAAACGCCGGCGGTAATGCTCTTATAGGTATGATATGTAACTGATATGTTAAAAACTAATAACTGTTGTATATTACTAACAAATTACATAAAAAAAATACGAACGGATCTGCACGTTAAATATTTTTTTAGTGTCGGGGACTATAATAGCACATTTCTCGACAACTCGAGAATTTCGCCCGTCGAAGTTGCTTTTGTTCACCAATCACTTCCTGCACCACACGTGGGACCACAGGACAGTGATAGAATGCCTCCACATATTATCAAAGACGTCGGTAGACTGGAGAAGCTTTTGTTCTGAGGTGACGGAATTCTGGCTCGGGAAGCAAGAACCCATCGGCGGGCCAGGGGTGGAAGTCGAGATTAACGAAACCCTATTGGTGAGGCGGAAGTATCACAGGGGGAGGATGGTTCGTCAGGTATGGGTCTTCGGTGGGATAGAGCGGCAGTCGAAGAAGTTGTTTGTGATCCCGCTGGTAGATCCTAAGGAACAGGACAGAACCGCCGCTACATTAATACCACTCGTCCAGCGGTACGTCCGGGAAGGAAGTATTATTTGTAGCGACGTTTGGGGCGCATACAGCTCGCTTCAGGATCTTGGGTATTCTCACCATGTGATAAACCATACTGAGAATTTTGTTGACCCCGACAACCCCAGGATCCATAAACAGACGATCGAGCGTTTGTGGAGGGACGTCAAGGGTTGGGTGAAGCGTTCTGGCATACGTCCACAGTACTTCCACCAGTACTTTTCGAGATACCTGTTCCTGCGCCAACACGCCAAAACCCGCTTACACGACTTCTTCATTTTGGTAATTATAAAGCAGTATGTTTTTATTAAAAACCAGTGGTTTGCGTATTC
>NC_051407.1:36366422-36366743 GCF_015228065.2 Penaeus monodon
ATTTTTAAATCAGGCTGGCCGGCTATATCCTCCGCAGTCGGAGAGTGGTAAGCACCACCGTACCCCAATCCCCATCGAGGACGATGACTGGGAGGACTCCGACGACCCAGACGAACCCAGGCCAGGCCCTTCAGGATACCGCCCACCAGCCCGGGACGCCGAGAGCCACACCGTCACCTCGAGGTATCGCATTTACCCGGTCTTGCACAACCACCATGAAGGTAATGAGGATATTAAATGTTTACAACCGTAGGTGTGTCACGGTAGAGGGGAAATGTGATTTTGAACCGTGCATTCACTTATATCCGCATGTGTAAATAA
>NC_051407.1:36366790-36367084 GCF_015228065.2 Penaeus monodon
CATTTGGCGTCAAGTCGCGATGTTAATAGAAAAACAAATCGTCTGAAATGTGGTTGCTCTAAATATTTGAACATTACGTCCCATATTATATTGACTTACTAAAAAGGAAATCGAGTTATATAACTCGAAAGTGTTCGTTACATAGTGTTTTCTTAATTACGTAAATAAGTTTAGCAATACAAGAAAAAAAGTTTTAACCATACAAGGTTTCAATGTGGCCAAAAGCATCCATCAACCTGTATAGTTATTGCGTAGTGTTAGAAACCCAAGTCCTCCGTTTTTTGCTTACGTTTA
>NC_051407.1:36370341-36370442 GCF_015228065.2 Penaeus monodon
TACGTTTAATAGTGTTGTATTACCATTTACTGTGTTTTCATTTACTTGTTACGTGCCACGGGCTTGGTTACTCGTTAACGTGCACACTTGTTTTGAACTTT
>NC_051407.1:36371939-36372049 GCF_015228065.2 Penaeus monodon
ATAATGAAATGATATGGACGATAATGAAATGGGATTCTTTAAAACCGTAGAGTTTCTACGAATATTTAGGTTTGAAGCACAAAGTGAAAGCTCAAGTAATGCAAGGCGAT
>NC_051407.1:36375964-36376318 GCF_015228065.2 Penaeus monodon
GCTAATAAAATCCACATTTTTTTCATCTTCCTTTGGCTTCTGTCCTCGGGTAGTTTTTGTTTACAGCCGATGCCTTTCCTGCGTCATCCTTCCCATTTATTGGATTGTGTCTGTAGGCAGCCGAGGTTCCTTGCTCAGGGGAACAGACGCCGACTCGAACTCTAAGGACATTCTCCTTTATTATTACAATTTTTTACCATTTTTCATTCTCATTGTCGTCAATAACATCATTCTTGTTTTTATTATCACAATGAAGATTAAACTGTGTAATGCCTTATTTTCTTCATCATCATGATCATTATCCTTTTCACTATCTTTTTCAATTTTCAAGCGTAACGATCTGTGTATAAGATG
>NC_051407.1:36377014-36377122 GCF_015228065.2 Penaeus monodon
GTAGTATCGCCTTCATTACTTTCACTTTGTGCTTCAAACCTAAATATTCGTAGAAACTCTACGGTTTTAAAGAATCCCATTTCATTATCGTCCATATCATTTCATTAT
>NC_051407.1:36381855-36381962 GCF_015228065.2 Penaeus monodon
CACTATTTCAATATAACATTTTAAAGTAATTATGAGAACAACATTCTTTTCCTTTTATCTTTAAACGCCTTTGTCTTATTAACCTTCTTTCATCGTTACAAAACGCT
>NC_051407.1:36382019-36382847 GCF_015228065.2 Penaeus monodon
TTCCTTTCTCATTATCAATATTACAATTATTTTCTATTTTTGTTTTCTTTACCATGATTATTATCATCTTCAATATTTCAATGTTATTTTGTTATTTTATCATTATCATTTTTTATAAAAATTTTTTATTTTTTATAAATTTTCATCATTATTTTTTCTTTTATAACATCCTTATCACATCATTATTGTAGTTTTTGTCCTTGCTGCCCCTGGTTTTAAATCTTTTTTAAAGGTCATCAAAATCAATGATATATTATTGCCTCAAAAAGATTAATATAAAAATGTGTAATTATCGACATGCTTCTTTCATAATCATCATTATTTTTTTCCCCCAACTTATTCTACTATTATTGTATTATAATCATTATTTCGATAACAAATCATCATTCCATTTTTGCTGTTTTTCATTATTTAAATTAAAAAATTTTTTTTTTTTTTATTATCATCGCTATTATCATCCTATCATAAATGTCTTCAAAAATTACATTCTAATAAAAATTATCAGTATCGGGATGAAATCCCTCTTATCCCGCTAAAAACACGCCGCTATTATTGTGATATTATTATGAAAAAGTGACTTTTTCAAAGTATAATCAAATAATAAGCTCACATTGCAAAAATATTCTGCGAAAAAATCTGAAAAATGTCTTATTAGCGTAATAAAAATTTAATAAAAAGAATGATTTTAAAAAAACAATTGATAAAGATAGCAATTCGGAAATTTATTTTCACTTGTGACAAAGATTGTTTAGAGATAATTCTTATTCTTATTTTTCGATAAAGTAAATTATTTTTCTATGATATTAGCAAAATGAATTTCACGAGGGG
>NC_051407.1:36383598-36383895 GCF_015228065.2 Penaeus monodon
AAAGACAAAATGTTTTCCCTTTTTTTTAAATTAATTATTATTCCTTTCAAGGGTTTCTTATCACTCATCCTGTTCGCCTGCATCGAGTTTGCCCAAAATAGCCTTCGTTAGCTTTATGCCCATAAATATAGGGTTTTTAAAAGGCCTAGCTTTATTTTTCCTTAGCCAAAAGTCCCCTGGACCCTTAGACCTAGCCATTATTTTCCCTACCAAAGGGTAGGAATTCTCGATTTCCGTAAACACGTACAGTTTAGTAACTAATTGTTTTTAAAGGGAGGGGGCTGCCCCCCCTACCTG
>NC_051407.1:36383957-36384328 GCF_015228065.2 Penaeus monodon
GACGACTCGCATCAGGGGCTCCCACATGCCCGGGCGTGCGCACGGAATTCCTACTGCTCCGCGCAGTACCGTAAAATGTATCTTTCCAGAATAACTTAATCAACCTATGCAAAGAGGGGGCCCGGGGTGAGGTCGCAATCAATGCTGAATCGGAAGTTTCGGGAGCGTCAAGATTTTTGGGGGGGGTAAAAGGGGGCAATCTCTTTAGGAAATTGTAGAATCTGTGTGGAAATCCCCGACATCTCTCCTTGTCGAAGTCAAATAGGTTACCCATTTGTTATTAATTGTTAATATATTCTTTTTATTTTTATTATGATTATTTTAAATTATTATCGTTCGTATTGTACTTTTAGGGTTTGGATCATTTTTTT
>NC_051407.1:36384370-36384565 GCF_015228065.2 Penaeus monodon
ACCCATAAACTGCCTAAATTTCTAGTAGTATAAGTATCATTATTTTTTTCATCCATTTTTCCACACTATTATCACATTATCATCATTACTGTAAAATTTTTATCTGATTTAATCATTATTGCAAATTTTCATCATCCTTTATTATTATAGTAATTTTGCCGCCAAAAAACTGTTTTTTACAATTATCATATTAGT
>NC_051407.1:36385262-36385355 GCF_015228065.2 Penaeus monodon
TTTTAACATTTTTTAATATTATTACATTATTTTTTTTAATTTTTTTCTCTAATATGAAAATTGTCAAAAACTTTATTTGGGGGCAATAATTCT
>NC_051407.1:36385477-36386303 GCF_015228065.2 Penaeus monodon
CACAAATAGAAATTTATGGCATTGTTATTATCGTTTTTTTAAATTATTTTTATCATTATTATTTTATTTTAAATTATTTTTTAATAAAAAAAAAAAATTATCCTAACCGTAAAAATTACAATACAAAAGTTTAAAAATTTTAAAATAATCATAATAAAAATTTAAAAAAGAATATTTTAACAATAATAATAAAAATATGGGCCCCCTATTTGACTTCGACAAGGAGAAAATGTCAGGTTTTCCCACTACAGATTTAAAATTTTCCCTAAATAAATTCCCCCCTTTTACCCCCCCAAAACCCTCTCTACGCCCCCGCAAGTCTTTTCCGATACAGCATTGATATTGACGCCCTTTTCACCCCGGCCCGCTTTTTCCTAGGTGTGATCAAATTTATTTTTTTGGAAATGACTAATTTACGGTCGCGCGTGACAGTAGGGAAATTCTCGTGCGAAACGACCGGCATTTTGGACCCACCTGATCCCGAGTCGGGCTCCTGCCGTGAAACTTGGGATTCTTTGTTTTCCTGGGGGGGGGTTTGGGGAGGCGGAAGCCCCCCCAGGTAGGGGGGGCAGCCCTCCCTTTAAAACAATGGGTTTTATTTAAATCTGAAAGTTGTTTAAAGAAAATCGAAAATTCTCTCCCCTTGGCGGGGGAAAAATAATAGGCTGGTTTCAAGGGGGTCCGGGGGCACTTTTGGGCTAAGGAAAAATAAGCTAGGCTTTAAAAAACCCAAATACTTTATGGGCATGATAGCGACTAAAACGGCTACTTTCGGCAAACTCGATTGCGGGCAAACCGTGATGGTGATAAGCAACCTTAAAAGGGA
>NC_051407.1:36387154-36387682 GCF_015228065.2 Penaeus monodon
GAAAATTACTCCTCGTGTAATTCATTCTTGAAAAAAAAAAAATTTACCCATAGTTAAAAATTTACCTTGTTATCGTTAAGAAAAAAATAAAATTTCTCAAAATACAATCTTTGTCACAAGTGAAAAAAATTTTTTTCCCGGGAATTGGCAAATCATTATCTTTTTGGGTTTTTAAAAATTTACCCATTCATTTCATTATAATTATTTTTAGGGCTAAAAAACTTTTTTAAACAGATTTATTCGCAATATTTTCCCTGTCAATGTAAGCTTTTTTTTGATTATAAATCGTTGTAAAAGTCACATTTTCATAATATGTCACAAAAATAGGGGCATTTCCCGGGGGTTTATTAGCGGGGAAAATGAGGATTTCATCACGAAAACTGATAATTATTATTAGAATGTTTTTAATTTTTTTTTATGAACGACATTTATGTTTGGGAAATAATAATCCGATGATAATAAAAAAAAAAATTTTCAATTAAATAAGGGAAAATAACAGCAAATGGTAATGTTTATTTTGTTTTTTCG
>NC_051407.1:36387720-36388270 GCF_015228065.2 Penaeus monodon
GTTGATGCGGAAAAAATAATGATGATTAGATAAAAGCATGTCGATAATTACACATTTTTTATATTAATCTTTTTAGAGGAAATAATTTTACCCTAGATATTGATGACCTTTAAAAAGATTTTAAACCCATGGCAGCGGGGGAAAACCCAACTAAAATAATGATAGTGAAAAAGGATGTTATAAAGAAATAATTGTTTAAAAATTTTAATAACATAAACATAATTATAAAAATGAAATGTAATAAAAAAAAATAAACTTGATAATATTAAGATGATAATTCATGGAAATAGCAACAAAAATAGTAAAAAAATTTTGAAATATTGGATAATGATGAAAAGGATAATATTATTATTATTATTACCCTTTTAAAAATCATTATTTTTATTAATGATTAAATGATAATAATAGCGATATTAGTAAGGTTGTTAAAAGGTTAAAAATGAAAAAGGGCCCTTTTTATAATTTTAAAAAGGGGAAAATTGAATTGTTTGTTCCATAATTATCTTAAAAAGGTTAATTGAAAAATAGTGATAATAATGAAAAAAAGTTT
>NC_051407.1:36391680-36391908 GCF_015228065.2 Penaeus monodon
CATGTGTTTGTTTGTTTTTTCCGTTTTTATGTGTTTTTTTGTTTTACCCTTTTTTATGTGTGTTTTGTTTTTTCCGTTTCAGTGTTTTTTTTGGTTTTTCCCTTTTATGTGTTTTGTTTTTTTAAACCCTTTAAAGTTTATTAAAAATTTACTGTGTTTTTCTTTTTCTTGTTACTGCCACGTGCTTTTTTTACTCTTTTTCGTGGGCCCCGTGTTTTACCCTTTTTT
>NC_051407.1:36393445-36394127 GCF_015228065.2 Penaeus monodon
CATAATGAAATGATAGGGGCGATTTAATTAAAAAGGGGTTTTTTTAAAACCGTAGAGTTTTTTACCCAATATTTAGGTTTGAAGGGCCCAAAGTGAAAGTAATGAAAGGGGATACTACAAAAACTCACAGCTATAAAGCTATAGTAAAAACATAGTAAAAGATAAACAAAAATTTTTTATAATCATGATAATGGAAAAATATTATTAACAACAAAAACCAACCCAAAAATAAAAGATAATAATAAAGATACTACTATTAAAAAATAAAAATAAAGATAATTAATATAAGAGTAATAACAATAGCAATAAGGGGAAAAGATTTTGGGGGGAATAATAACATAAAAATAAAAGTAATGAAAAAATAAGGGGAAAAAGTAATGATGATAATAACAAATTAAAAAAATAAGATGGCAGTAATGATAATGGTAAAAATGAAAACCCGTAAAAACTAATAAAAAGTATTTAATGAATAATGATAATAAAAATAATAAAAGTAACCCAAATTAAAGATAATCCCGGTAAAAAAATAATCATGATTACAAAAATCACCAAAAAAGGTAAAGATAATAATAGCAGTAAAGCAAAAAATGATAATCCAAAAATAATAATTAATTTTTAAATTTTTTATTGTTATTAAAATAATAATAATAACAAAGATAAAAATAATTATTTTTTGTTATTA
>NC_051407.1:36394182-36394461 GCF_015228065.2 Penaeus monodon
TTTTAAACATTAATAATAATAGCAATAATTAGAGATTATGATAAAATAAATAAAAACAAAAAAATAGAGGAATAGAAATAAGACACAAATTTGTTTTATTATAATAATGACTATAAAAATTATATATCAAAAGATAACAATAAAAATATAATGATAGAAATTATAAAAATCAAACGATATACACTATGTCAGAGAAGATCAAAAGAGAGTTTGAAAAATTATGCAATGTAATGAAAATGCTAAAAATTTAAAAGAAAAATTATTAAGGACCTATGGGTA
>NC_051407.1:36394556-36394960 GCF_015228065.2 Penaeus monodon
GCAGCAGTTTAATCCTAATGGTAACAATGGGGGCAAATACTTTCATCTAATAATGCATCTTATCACAGATCGTTACGCTTGAAAAATTTAAAAAGATAGTGAAAAGGTAATGATCGATGATAGAAATAAGGCATTACCGTTTAATCTTCATTGTGATAATAAAAACAAGAATGATGTTATGACGACAATGAGAATGAAAAAAATGGTAAATTGTAATAAAAAGGAGATGTCCTAGATTTTCGAGTCGGCGCTGTTCCCTAGAAAGGAACCCGCTGCCTAAACAAAATCCAATTATGGGAAGGATAGGGGAAAAGGCACCCGGCGTAAACAAAGACTACCCTGGGGACAAAGCCAAAGGGAAGATAAAAAATGTGGTTTTTATTAGCGAAAATGCGATTATAATG
>NC_051407.1:36397196-36397815 GCF_015228065.2 Penaeus monodon
GTTGGCAGTGTATCATCAGGCTGCTGTACTCGAGAAACTTCTTCCTTGTCTTTTATCTCCTAACCTACCTTTCTTTAAGCTAATTTCGTCACTGTCTTTTCCCTTGGCAAATTAAATATTTCTTTTATATACTACCACTTATCACTCCTAGTTAAATGCACTATAATCACAAGTCAATACTCCAAGAACAAACGCAGCACCTGACACATCGACGCCAAGTTTCTTATCTTGTCATCTGATAACAATCATAAATAATTATCCCTTGCGATTTATAAACGGGGGGGGGGGGGGATTTACAGTTGTATTGACGTTCACTGGAATGTATGAACTGCAAAACGGTGTTCGAAACTGGACCAGTTTTGGTACATTTTTAACTAACTGAAAAATGTTATTTATCACATACCTACATAATGGATTGAACTGATAGTTCGACCTTATACTTCTGGGGGAACTAAAATATAAACCAGCTCTCTCTACTGCACTGAAGTACCTAGTGATATTGTTCCCGCTCGTAGCTTGATGACCGAGTCGCCTTCATCTCTAACACTAAAGCCATTGTTCTTTTCTCAGTGCGTACTGTGACGCATCTGTCAGGTCTGCTTGCCTCACTCTGTTGCCT
>NC_051407.1:36401583-36402756 GCF_015228065.2 Penaeus monodon
GAGTAAGATTCTAGACTAAGGGCCTTCATATTGCGAGCGAAACTCTCGAGTTCCAACTTACTTGGGCAAAAGGCCGAGCTTGGGCCTATTAGGGAGAGCGTGTGGCAGCGGTGGTGGTGTCGCCTCCTCTAGTGCCCGTTACACTGCCACTAACACAGCGAGTGAACTGCTGCTGGAGTGTGAGCGGCTGACCGCCAGTGCCTCACAAGAGGGTATACGTCACGAGGCGAATGACGAACAACGCGCCCCTTCACGTGACAACCGTAAACATTACATCCGGATCGTCTACCGAGTCTTCACTGCATTGGCTAGATGACCAACAGTATTACTGTTTTCCGAAGAATGTAAACAAACTAGATATTTCAGTTTTTATTATAGTTTTATTTGAATATAAAAATATTGTTCTAGAATTACCTCTTTGGAAAATAAAAGATAAGCACTGAATTATAAACAGTATACAATTCAAGAAATCGGACAGGGTTACCATAGTAACTGTAACGCTGGACACCCGAGAATAGTGGCGCGAAAATTTAAAAAGGCGAAAAATCTATATGAGCAAAACAGACCCCTGTATTATGAGTTATTTCTTAATTTGTTCTGAAAGGCAACGTGAGGTAGCAAATTCCTTAAGATATATGTACAGTTCTGTTGAAAGAATGAACTGTGTAAGGGAAGTGAAGTCATAATGTAGCTAATTCTTTTGGTAAATACAGTTAAATAAACGGAATAGCTTATGTGTGGCAAATAAATATCATTCATATATAATTATAATGTTACTTCATGAGATGACTGTATTAGAGCTTCTTGATGTTTACTTCATTTACTGTTCAAGTGATTGTAAAATCTTTTCTAATTGTATAATCTTTTATCGAGATTAAATATAACAGATTTGATTATGATAAAAACTTTCTGTGAGAAGAGATTATATAATGACCTTGCTGATAAATTTCGATTGCCTTATCAACTACAAAGATTGTGGCCGAAGACCTGAAAAGTGAAGACTTGTCTGGAAAAAGTGCCACAGTCTCTTCGCATCCAAAAAATATTTTCCCTGTGAATACCTTAGGGGAAGGCGTTGCCAGTAGGCACGACAGAAAGTACATATTAGCTACAAAAAGAGCAACAAAGTTCTGTATAGGAGCCATAGCGTGCTCAACGTCGCGGTCTGGCCTC
>NC_051407.1:36402810-36404250 GCF_015228065.2 Penaeus monodon
AACGGGCCGCTCCCCGCAATGACGTCACAGCAGCCCAGCGTGACGTCATGGCAAGCTCGACCAATCAGCGGCCGCCGTCGGAAGCGCCTCATCCGGGACACGCCGGAATCGGCCGCTCGGGGAGGCGCCATTTTGAGCGAGTAGGAGACGCTGCAGGGATACGCGCCGGCTCGGCTCCAATCCGCCCATCGCTCGCTCCTCGCTCTTCTCCCGCAAGTCTGGTCGCGCGACAGCAATGGAGGTGTACATGGAACCAGCCCAGGTACCGCAGGACGCCCTAGCGGCGGCGGCACAGCTGGAGTTGGGAGGGGCGCCGCAGACCCTGACAATCCGACGGCCCTTCAACCCCGTCGCCCACGACCTGGACGCCAACTTCCGACTCACGAGGTTCGCCGACCTGAAGGGATGAGGCTGCAAGGTCCCTCAGGAGGTGCTCACGCGACTCCTGGAGGGGCTGCAGGACGACGGCGCGGGGCACGAGCATGACCCCGCGACCCACTTCATGCACATGCCCATCACGCGCATCGGTACGTAGGGCAGCGTCTGCGGACGCCGCCTCTTCTCGCACTTTTGGTCTCTTGCACTTACTGGCACTTTAGGCTTTGCTCGCGATCTGCTGCAGTTCCTGTGACATGCGAAGCGCGGGCTAGGGAGCTCGGAAGGACGCTCCCGACCCCGAAAGGAGCAGGTCGCCCGGTCTGGCGCGAGGCAACTCCTTTATAGTGAACACTCCCGAGTAAATCTGGAATCCTCGAGGATCCCTGGGACTCTGAGCATCCCCCATCCCACAAGCGCCCAAGGCATCCCTAAGGGCCTGCAGAACCGACCAACAAGCCGACTAGCGAGTGCCAGGGGTGCCAGAAGGGAAACCACCTGCCAGCTGACGGGATCCGACACGTGGGTGGCACCGTGGCACTCGCCTCGCTATGGCATTATGGCAACGGCCTCGCGCTGCCAGGGGGTTCCACTGTGGGGTGGGGAGAGGATTTGGCTGCTTTTGTGATTGAAAGGTTTAGAACAATATCATGTACAATTTGAGTTGAGGAAAGTGACAAGGTTTGTATCCTTTATTTGCACTTATTTTCAATGCGCGTTGTCAAAATATAAGGATTAGCAAATTTACACATGTATTATTTTCTCAATGTAGTCAATTTTCTGGAGCTACTCACTAGTGACAGCAACTAGAAAAAGAAATGCTATCAAGACCAAGCACCTCAAGATAAATTCATATTGTTTTGATAAGATCAAAGCTTATTTTAGCTTGAGTTATTTTCTAATACCAGATGTAGATTTAAATACAATATATTTGTCTTGTTTAGACTACTTTTTTCATTATATTAGGCCTATACAGGAATTTCTTTTGGGATTTATATAAACAAAATGTTTGGTAAATTTGAAAATGACACTGATTTCCAATTGAAAATTGTTTTCTATAAGGGC
>NC_051407.1:36404321-36404386 GCF_015228065.2 Penaeus monodon
GGAATGGCGTGACAAGCATCAGGGAAATTGCAGGGTAAAAGCAAATAATCAAAGTAAATCTTTTT
>NC_051407.1:36406911-36406995 GCF_015228065.2 Penaeus monodon
ATCTTTTCGTAATTTAGTTATTGCGAAGTGCATTCATATTAGATAGGGGGCCTTGCCCCCTAATCTCCCTTTCAGGGGATTCTG
>NC_051407.1:36407050-36407227 GCF_015228065.2 Penaeus monodon
AAATATCTAGATCTCACACCACAGATTTCTTACCTTGGCCAATAAATCCACAATGACCAACCTGTGAGTTGTTAACATCCTTATTGTTACCGTTAGTGGGAATTACAGCCACTATCCTCTGCTGATTTTTATTATTGCCATAATATTTTGCATGTTAAGAGCAAAACAGCATCATAT
>NC_051407.1:36407430-36407582 GCF_015228065.2 Penaeus monodon
TTGACTTCATCCAATTTTCTCTTGCTACTGGAAGATTATTGTATCCTGGAGCACCTAGATTCTTTCCTTCTCTCTCTCTATCTCTTTATCTCTTTATCTCTCAATCTTTACATCTTCTCTACTACCCTTATTATTTTGAGGAAAATTTTTGG
>NC_051407.1:36410903-36410999 GCF_015228065.2 Penaeus monodon
GGGATGTCATGCAATTTGCTGCATGGCATTAGTGGAGTAGCACAATAATGAGAACAGGAGGAAGAGAATTAATCAGTGTATTGTAATTTTAAGAGA
>NC_051407.1:36411156-36412040 GCF_015228065.2 Penaeus monodon
TAGGAGTAGGTCACAGGTCAAGTAAATACTCTTTTGGTTACTGTTGTGGCTCAGGATCACCTTGTTACCTTTATTGCTTGCTGTTAGCTGGGAGAAAATGTCCCATGATGAAAAAGGGTAGATTTGTAGACAACAGAATAATGAAATGCAGGGTAAAGGAGTTCCCAGTACAGGAATTGAGTAGTTTTAACTTGATGATTCCTTTTAATTGCATATATCATGGACTAAGGATGGGGTTGCTGAATTTTTCACTTCTGCAAGAAATGCCAAATTACGATTATTTAATTTTATAGTTGTCAAGTGAACCTTAATGAATATTTTCATCATTTCAGGCATTGGCATGGATGCAAGTGTAACTCCACTACGTCATGGTGGCCTTTCCCTCGTTCAAACCACAGACTTCTTCTACCCTCTGGTAGATGACCCTTACATGATGGGTAAGTTTATTCTTACCTGTATGATTGTTCCTTATTATTTTTCTTCCCTTTTTTTTCTTTTGATCCAATTTACGAAATTATAATAAGGGGGAAAAAGTGGGCTAAATGATCCAGTTGTGAATCTTGTTTCAGGTAAAATTACTTGTGCTAATGTACTAAGTGATCTTTTTGCAATGGGTGTAACTGACTGCGACAACATGCTTATGCTTTTGGGCGTCTCCACCAAAATGACAGAAAAGGAAAGAGACGTTGTTGTGCCTCTTATGATGAGAGGTTTTAAGGTATAGTCTTACTGCCCTTTTGTTATTCTATTTATTTTTTATTTTTTATCATTTTATTTTTTTTTTTTTAGATTTATTTTTGTGAAATATACTGAATTATTTACAATTAAATTTTGTTTCATTCAAAGATAACCTCAGAGAAAACTAGTATATGTATATGTTTTGC
>NC_051407.1:36412067-36412322 GCF_015228065.2 Penaeus monodon
ATGAATTGATTCAGAAAATTTGCTACACATCTTAGAAGTTATACTTCTAATTTTCAGGATGCTGCTCTAGAAGCTAACACATCTGTGACAGGTGGCCAGACTGTGATGAACCCCTGGTGTACCATTGGGGGTGTTGCTACAACTGTATGTCAGTCCAACGAGTTCATTGTGTAAGTGTGGTAGCTGTGTTTGCATATCCAGATGGACCAGTAGTTTATTTCTTCAGTATAGTTCATAACACAATGACAACAGTAA
>NC_051407.1:36412739-36412834 GCF_015228065.2 Penaeus monodon
TGGGACTGCTAGTGGAAATTTCTGTTATAATTTTTAATTTACAAATATTCAGAAAAGTGAATTCTGCATCATTGGTCAATCTTATGATACCAGTT
>NC_051407.1:36415289-36415455 GCF_015228065.2 Penaeus monodon
ATACTGATAAACATATTTTTATATCATTAGACAAAGTGACAGCTGAGGCCAACATATGGTAATTTAACTCACCGAAAATTATGATTTCCGTGCCCTCCTACTGGTTCCTTATTTTTGAGAGTCTTGCACTCGGTAAATGGCCAGTGAACCTTATGTTCGCTCTATA
>NC_051407.1:36416373-36416987 GCF_015228065.2 Penaeus monodon
TTCATTGTGGGCCTTTCTTCCACTCTATAACAATGTAAAAAAAAAAAAAAAAGTAATTTAAAACCCATATCTTTTTATGATTAATGAGTGGAGAAAGGCTGAAACAGTTCTCTTAAACTTTTTTTTTTTCCCCCTTCTTTTTACAGGAAAATTGGTTGCCTGTCAATGCTGTTTATTAAAAGTTATTAGGATTAGTGACTCCATTCTTTACTTATCCTGAAGTAACATTAGGCTTATAGAAATGTCTAATATGATGTTTCCCCTTTAGCCCAGATTGTGCAGTTGTTGGTGATGTTCTGGTGCTCACAAAACCTCTAGGAACTCAAGTTGCTGTTAATGCACATCAGTGGTTAGACCAGCCTGAGAGATGGAATCGCATCAAGCTTGTTGTCTCAGAGGAGGATGTTCGCAAAGCTTACCAGAGAGCTATGGACTCCATGGCACGTCTCAATAGAACAGGTATGTGCTGAATAATCTTCACTGTAGTTTGTGTAAAAATACTTGGGAAAGAATGTTACTATAATGCTATGTTAAGGTAAAACATTCACTGGTTGAAGTGAATTGGTTGTGAATCCCTTGGATCAAGGTGCTTGCTACAGTGGGGACTCTCTCAA
>NC_051407.1:36417465-36417618 GCF_015228065.2 Penaeus monodon
AGGAATTTTTATGACATGTTGGAGCATCACTAAGATCTAGTGGGTTAAGTAAAACATTGATTTCAGAAATTTTTCTTGCAGTTTGTTTCCCACTCTACTAATATGTATTACATATTCAAGTGTTCTGAAGGTAGACAGCAAGTAGACAAGATA
>NC_051407.1:36417651-36418660 GCF_015228065.2 Penaeus monodon
GGAATGGCACTACGATTTGCCACAGTAGCTTGTTTTGCTTTACCAAGCAGTGGAAAAATAATATTGATATCTTATAACCACTGTATAGGTTTAAAGTAATACTAATAGTAATTATTGGTGTGTATGTTCAAAGAAATTTGATTTTGTTTTTAGTCCTTTTCATTTTATCATTAGCATGTCTGAATTATTCACTGTCAGCACAATCTTGTAAAGTGAGCAGTTATTGCTTTGTTTATACATGATCTTTCTTACAAAATTTCTGTTATGATAATTATAATTGCAATATATTAAAAGTTATTGCATATATTATATTTTACGTATATGATACATGTGTTTATGTACGTTGTAATATGTTTTTTTTTTATTTATGATTCAACAAGATGAGAAATTTGAAAAGATCTTTCTTAGAAGTTGGGTTAATGTTATGATATTAGGAATCATGAGGAAAGTTTACTTATAAAGTGGCATACATGTTTTTGTCAAGAGTAAAGGGATTTAGATAATCCTCTGGATCTTGTAAGTATATTGTGTCCAGTGAATAAGTATTTCATTGAGGTCTTTTGATTTTATCTTATTCTTTTGAAAATTTGCTCCTTCTGAAAGTATCCAGTTTCAGAAAATTTGAAATTCCCAGTGAAATTAATTCTTGATTTCTTTATTTTCAGCTGCTAGATTGATGCACAAATACAATGCTCATGGTGCTACAGATGTAACAGGATTTGGTCTTCTTGGCCATGCCCAAAACTTGGCAAGAAATCAGAAGAATGAAGTATCTTTTGTCATCCATAATCTTCCTATCATTGCTAAGATGGCAGCAGTTGCAAAAGCATGTGGAAATATGTTCCATCTTTTACAGGTATAATATTCTTATTTCTTTTGTTCTATGATTGGTAGTTTGCAAAAGTCAGCAAAAGTGCTTTGACCGAATTTTGATTTGCAAAATGGAGAAATGTGTCCCCTCTGAGATTTCCAAATCTTGGGTCAAAATTGGAAGTGGCCACAAAGTAAC
>NC_051407.1:36418741-36419099 GCF_015228065.2 Penaeus monodon
AAGTGCATTGCAGAAGTGTAAAAAGAAGGGGGGGAGGGTAAAAATGGATTGTTGTGCAGTGCCATTAGCAGATGACCAGTGTGTGATACACATCTCTTCTTCACATATCAGAACATGAAAGTTACTTGCTCAAGTTACTTGCTGTTGATAATCACAGTATCTAGTTGCTTTCAATCCTGGGTTTCTGTGATGAATTGGGGATTTTACTCCATCACAGGACGAGTTAAGGGGTATGTCTGTGAATGAATTAAAATTTTTGTGATTTGGTTTCTTAACCCTTTCCCTGTCACCCCTCCAGAGGCGAACATTTTTCTAGCTGTCACAGGTCTTTGATATTTTTTGTTTTTTTAATAGCAGA
>NC_051407.1:36421574-36421774 GCF_015228065.2 Penaeus monodon
GCATATATGCCCATGAAACAGATTAGCAGCGAAAAAGTTTGACGTTATATATACAATCGCGTCGGGTAAAGGGTTAATATACTTTTACACAGGATCCCCATTATTCGTCATCTTACTCTTTTGTCTCGGACATTTTGTGAATGCATCATAAATTTCATTTCACCCTTTCATTGTAAGGGTTCCATCGTGTACACATGTCC
>NC_051407.1:36421838-36422393 GCF_015228065.2 Penaeus monodon
AGGGTAAAATTATTGAATTCTAGAATATTTATACATGTATCAAAATTCTAGAGTTCATATGTGCCTCTAACAAGAACTGCAGTATACATGAACATTATATGTCTGCTTTCCAGCCTTTGAAACAGGCTAATGCCACTGCTCTATAGCACTCAAAACTCTGTTGAGTGTTCATTTTGATTTACCTCCCTGACTCGTCATTCGATATTGGCTGATGCAAACCCACCTGAAGTATTATTTTTCAGTGAATTTTTGGAAAATATCAAAATATTTGAGAAACTACTCAGCCATTCTGACAACAGTCAACAAGTTCTTCACGAGAATTATAGGAAAATTTACAGGCTCCTTTTGCCCCCCTCTATTGGGAAGGTGTGCACATACATACATTCATTGCTCTTGGAAGTTGTTTAGCCAAAAGAAATCAGAAGTACAATATGTAGTATTCTGAGGTTTCATAGACTATCTGGCAACTTTATCCCAGTATATACACACACTCAGAACTCAAATATTTTAAAAGCAAATGAAACTAGAAAGAAAGAGAGTAACCATTTTTTTATG
>NC_051407.1:36423245-36424166 GCF_015228065.2 Penaeus monodon
ACAGCAGCATATTGAATATAGAGTGCATGACAATCTTCACCCATCCATCTCAAACTCAACCTCAGCCCCTGCCCTTCCCTCCCTCCCACCTTTTACACCCTTTAATGATAATGGGTATTTCTGTGATATTGTTATTAGTGACAAATAATGGGGTTTTCTTTATTGCATGTTTGTTTGTTAAAGTGTGTCATTTTTATGTAATACTTCTGTTTTTAGCCCTACAGTTAGGCTTTTGAACTGTTTAACCTCAAAAATAATGTGAGGCACCATATAATAAAGAAATGTAAAAAGAAGAGAAGAAAGAAAAAAACAACACAATCTAAAGTGCATTGTACTTGACCTTCTTTTACAAATGAGTATTTTGAATCATGTATTCTTCTCACAGGGGTTGAGTGCAGAAACCTCGGGAGGCCTCCTGATTTGTCTGCCCCGTGAACAGGCTGCAGCGTATTGTAAAGACATTGAGAAACAAGAAGGATATCAAGCATGGATTATCGGCATTGTAGAGAAAGGAAATCGAACAGCCCGCATTATTGACAAGCCGCGGGTTATTGAAGTTCCAGCGAAAGAAAAAGATGGGGAACTGTGGTAGGGAAATCCCACTTGGAAGTTGCTGAGAGATCATCTTCATATCGCACATGTGACAATGGATGGATATAGTTATGATGTACTCATTCAGTAATTTTCACGTTATATATAGAATACATTGTGATCAATCCATGGTTTCCATTTTTATATATTTCAACTTGCATCACCACCATAGTTGTTGAAGTAAAACCCTTTTTGTGCTTATCAAGTAGGGCTGAATCAGTTACTCTTTGATTTTTATTTTAATAACCACTGTTCTTGAAAATTATGTAAAAATAATTTTCAGTGCTTTAAATTTACTGTTGTTTTGTTTGATTTCATATAAAGTGTATA
>NC_051407.1:36424263-36424347 GCF_015228065.2 Penaeus monodon
GGAAATAAAATTTAAAAGAATTATTTAATTGTAAGAGGTTCATTAAACATTTTCAGTGTGCTTATAACCAGACAACGACATTCC
>NC_051407.1:36424526-36425594 GCF_015228065.2 Penaeus monodon
CTTCTCTCTCTCTCTTTTTTTTTTTTTTTACCAAGGCTCAAAATTGCGGTTGCTGAAGTGCAAGCAATGGGCATTTGCTCAATTATCTAAGAATCTTGTATCCAACCAGTCAAAGGGCATGGATTATTTACTGATTCTTAAGAACTTCCTGGGAATTGTAAAAGAAAACTGTTACAGAGTGATGGGGTTGTGTGTACCACTGGACCTTTGGGACTGAGACAGAAGGCAGCAGGAACAGCAGGGAGAATACCATATGAAGGCCATTCACCAAAGTTGTCATAAACAGTGAGTGGCTGGACGTTCTGTGCTTTCCCCTGTTCCTGCTGCCATTTGTCTTGCTTGGCCTTGGGATTTAATAAATTTTTTCACTTACAATTTTTCTTTTTTTTCTACTCTTACCTTTGAATGTTCTGGAGGAAACATATAGTTTTTGAGACACCTGAAGCATGTGAAGGAAACTGCAAAATATTTGCTACCCTTTGTTACTGAAAATTGATTTTTGCTTATTAACTTTGTACATGTTATTGTCTTCACAAAGTAGGCCATTCTTGAACAAATAAAACCTGTTTTTTAATAAGTAATGTCTTCCCAGTTAGAAAATTGAATGTAAGGAGCACATTGCATTAAGGGAATTTTAGTGGTTTGACACAAACATATCATATCAAAGTGAGAATTTAGTGGCTATTAACCATGAAGTTAAAAGATCCATTATATATGGAAATCGTATATTACTTAGGCTAGTAACCTTCGAAATCTGGAACCAATGACTAGTGAAAAATTGGATTGCATCAGAAATGCTTCTATGGATTTAGGTACATGTAGCAGATCGGAAAACAATAGATGGTGTATGCTGGATGCACCTTCCTTGGGCATTAGGATTAGATACAGTAGTAAATTGTCCAGAAGAGTTTACTAAAAGTAAAATTTCAAGTTTTATTTTCAATTATTGTGAAAGCTGGCAGCCTGCTTCAATAAACCTTGAGCATAATGAAACAAATGAATATCCCTTTTAGCCTCCTATAATTGTAGAAACTTGTAAAACATCCCTCAATTTAGAATTTGTACCCA
>NC_051407.1:36427213-36428282 GCF_015228065.2 Penaeus monodon
TTTTTAAAATTATTTTTAAAAATTTAAAATTTTTTTAATAAATTTTTTAATATTAAAATTTTTAAAAAAAAAAAAAATTTTTTTAAATTTTTTTTTTAAATTTTTAAATAATTTTTTTTTTATTTTTTAATATTTTTTTATTTTTTTTTTTAAATTAAAAAAAATTTTTAAAATTTTAAAAATTTTTTTTTTTAAAATTTTTTTTTTTTTTTTTTTTAAAAATATTTTTTTTTTTAAAATAAAAAAAATTTTATTTTATATTAAAAAAAATTTATTTATTTTATATATATTTATATAATTTAAAAATTTATAAAATTATTATAAAATTTATAAAAATTTAATTTTATATTTAAAAATTTTATTTTTTTAATATAATTAATTTTTTTTTTTTAAATTTTTAAATAAAAATTATATTATATATAATATATTATATTTTTAAAAAATTATATATTTTTATATATTATATTTATATAATTTTTTAAAATTTTTAAAAATTATTTATATAATATTTATATATATAATTATTATATTTTTTAATATATAATATTTAATATAATATAAATTTTTTTTAATATTTTTTTTTTTTTTTTATATATTTTAATTTTTTTTTTAATTTTTTTATATTATATTATTTTATATAATTTTTTTAAATATATTTTTATATTTTAATATATAATATTAAAATATTAAAAAAATTTTTATATTTTTATATTTATATATTTTTATTTATTTTTTTATATATATATTTAATATTATTTTATATAAAATTTTTTTTTATTATATATTTTAATAATATATATATATTTAAATATTTTTATAATATTTTATATATTATATTATTTTATTATTATAATATAAAATTTTTTTAAAAAATTTTTATATTTTAATATTTTTTAAATATTTTTTAAAATATATTATAAAATATAATATTAAAATATATATATATAAATTTTAAAAAAAAAAAAAATTTTTTTTAATAATATAAATATAATATTTTCAAAAAAAAAAATATTATATTTTTTTTAAAAAATTTATAAAAATATATAAAAATATATATTTTTTTTAAAAA
>NC_051407.1:36428334-36430988 GCF_015228065.2 Penaeus monodon
TTTATTAATATAAATTTTTAAAATTTTAAAATTAATATATATATTTTATATAAATTATATTTTTAAAATATTAATATATTTTTATAGATATATTATATATTTTTTTTATATATATATAATATATATTATAATTATATATTTTTTTTTTTTTTTTATATATATATAATATTATATATTTTTTTAATATATTTTAAATTTAATATAAAAAAATATATATTTAATATTTTTTAAAAATATATAAATATTTTTTAAAAATTATATAAAAAATATAAAAATTATTTATTATTTTTTTTTATATTTTTTTAAAATTTTTTATATATATTTTTAAAAAAAATTTATAAAAAAAAAAAATTTTTAAAATAATATATTAAAATTATATATAATTTTTATATAAAATTAAAAAATAAATTTTTAAAATTATAAAATTAATATTTTTTTAATATATATTATATTATATTTTTTAAAATTTAATATTATTATATATTTTTAATATAATAAATTTTTATTTTTAATTATAATTTTTAATTAATTATTTTATATTTTTTAAATAATTTTTAATTTTTATATTATTTATATATATTATTTATATATAAAATTTTATATATAAAAATATAATATATATATATAAAATAAAAATTTTAAAAAAAAAAAATTTTATATTTATTATTTTTAATATCATATATATATTTTTTTTATATATATTTTATATATATAAAAATTTTTAAAAATATATTAAAATTTTTTTTATTATATATAAAATTTTAATTTTTAAAATTTTTTTTTAAAAAATATATATAATTATATATATATAAAAAAATAATATATTATATAATATATATATATTAAAAAAATTTTTTATATATAAAAATTTTTAAAATATTTTTATTATAATATAAAATTATTTTTTTTATTTTTTTATATATAAAATAATATATTATATTAATAATAAAAAATTTTTAAAATATTATATATAAATTTTAAATATTATTATAATATTAATTATATAATTTATATAAAAAATATATAATTAAAAATTTTTTTTTATATTTTTATATATATTTAATATAAATTTTAATATATATTTTAAAATTATATTTTTTTTTTTTTTTTAAAAAAAAATTTTAAAATTTATATTTTAAAATTTTTTAATAATTTTAAAAAAAATTTTAAAAATTTTTAAAATTTTTAAATTTTTTATATATATATATTTTAAAAAATTTTTTTTTTAAATATATATTTTATATTTTATATATTTAAAATATAAATATATATATAATAAAAAACATATTTTTAAATTTAATATAAAATATTTTTAAATTTATAAAAATTTTAAATAATATATAAAATTAAAAATATATAAAAAAAATTTTTTTAAAATAAAAATTTTTATATATATATATATTTATATTTTAATATATTAATATTTAATTATATATATATATTTTTTTAATAATTTAATATATATATATAAAAAAAAATTATTATATTTTTTAAAATTTTAATTTATATTAAATAATTTTAAATTATTTTTTAAATATTTATTTTTTTTAAAAATTTTAAAAATTTTTATATATTTTTTTTTAAATTTTTATATATATTTATTTATATATTATAAAATTTTTGGGTTTAAAAATTTATATATTATAATTTTTTTTTTTTAAAAAAAAAAAATTTTTTTTTATTATTTAATTTTTAATATATTTATTTATATTTTAAAAATTTTATTTTTATATAAATTTTATTAATAAATATATTTATATATTTTAAAATTTTTTTTTATTTATATATTATATTATAAAATTATTTTAAAAAAATTTATATAATTATATATATATATATATTTTTTATTTTTTATTATTTTATTTATATTATTTTTTTTATATATTATTTTTTTTTTTAAAAAAATTTTAATTTTTTTTTAAATTATTTTTTTTTTTTTTTAAAAAAAAATTTTTTTATATTTTAAAAAAATTTATATTATATTTAAAATTTTATTTTTTAATTTTATATTATTATAAATATTTTTTTTTAAAATATATTTATTTATATATTTAATAATTTTTAAAATTTTTTTTTTTTTAAAAAAAATAATATTTTTTTTTAAATTTTTTTTTTTTTTAAAAAAATATTTAAAATAAAAAAATTTCATATATTTTTTATAAATTATTTAAAAAATTTAAATAAAATATTTATTTTTTATATTATAATTTAAAATTAAAATTTTTTAAAAATTTTTCTAAAAATTTTTTTTAAAATTTTAATATAATAAAAATTTATAAAAAAAAAATTTTTAAAATTTAATATATATTATTTAATATTTTAATTAAAATTTTTTTAAAAAAATTTTTCATAATTTTTTTTTTTTTAAAAATTATAAAAAAATTTTTCATATTTTAAATTTTATTTTTATAATAAAAAAAATTTATAATTTTTTTATATTTTTATTTTAATTTTTAAATATATAAAAATTTATATAAAAAAAAATTAAAATTATAATATTAAAAAATTTTTAAAAATAAAATTTAAAGGTTATTAATTTTTTTAAAATTAATATTTTAAAAAAATTTTTAAAAAATTTTATTTTTAAAAAATTATATAAAAAAAAAAAAATTTATATATAAAACATATTTTTTTTAAATATATATAAAATATTT
>NC_051407.1:36431025-36431476 GCF_015228065.2 Penaeus monodon
TTTTATTTATGTATATATATTTTATATATTATATATTTTAATATATATAAAATTTATTTTAATAATAAATTATATTTATATAAAATTATATTTTTTAAATAATTTTAAATTTTTATATATATATATTAAAAAATTATATATATATTTTTTATTATTTTTTATATTAAATTTTTAATATATAAATTAATTATATATATATATAATATAATATATAAAAAAATTTTTATATTTTAATTATATTGTATATTTTTAAAATTTAAAAAAATTTTTAAAATTTAATTATTTTTTAATAAAATTAATATTTTTAAAAAAATTAATAATTTTGTTTAAAAAAAATTTATATATATATATATATTTTTATTTAAAATTTTTTTATAAAAAATTTTTTTTTAAAATTTAAATATAATTATTTTTTAATAAATTTTTAACAAATTTATAATAAATATTTTTT
>NC_051407.1:36431508-36431661 GCF_015228065.2 Penaeus monodon
TTTTTTTTTAAAATTTAAAAAATTTCATATATATATTTATATATTAAAAAAATTTTTTATAGTTTTAAAAAAAATTTTAATATATATAATTTTTATTTATAATAATTAAATAATTAAATTTCCCCATAAATTTTAATATATATATTTTTTAAA
>NC_051407.1:36431754-36432607 GCF_015228065.2 Penaeus monodon
AAATAATAAAATAAAATATATAAAAAATTTAAAATTTTAAAATTTAAATATTTTAAAATTTTAATAATTTTAAAATATATTTTAATAATATATATATAATATAATATTTATAATTTATATATTTTAAAAAAAAAAATATTATTATTTATATATAAAATTTTAAATATATAAAATAATATATATATATAAAAAAAAATTTAATTATATATTATATAATATTTTAATTTTAATTATTATATATTAATAAAATTTTAAAATTTTATATAATTAATAATATATATATAATTATAATATATATGATTAATATTTGATATTAAATTTTATATAATATTTTAATTTTAAAAAATTTTTTAATAATATTATATTTTATATATTATATATATATATATATTTATATATTTTTTATATTTTATTTTATTTATTATTTATATTGATTTTTTTATTATTTTTTAAAATATATTTTTAAATTAAAATTATTATATTAATTGATAAAAAATTTTTTTTTTAAAAAATTTTTTATTTGTTATTTTTTTTAAAAATTATATATATAAAATATTTTAATTAATTTTTTTTTATTTTTTTTAAATTTTAAAAAAATTTTATTGATTTATTTTAATTTTTAAATATATAATATTATATATATTTTAAATTAAAAATTTATAATATATATTATATATATATATTTTTAATTAATATATTTAATTATTAATAAAAAAAATTTTATATGATTTATATTTAAATTAATAAATTTTGATATATAATATAAAAAATATATATTTTGATATTAAAATTTAATTGAAAAATTTGAAAAATTTAAAATTTTGATAAAATTATAAAATTTTGATATAATTTT
>NC_051407.1:36434661-36434931 GCF_015228065.2 Penaeus monodon
TGGGTAACCTACTTTGACTTCGACAAGGAGAGATGTCAGGGATTTCCACTACAGATTCTACAATTTCCTCAATGAGATTGCCCCCTTTTACCCTCCCGCAAACCTCTCTGACGCTCCCGCAAGTCTCTCCGATATCAGCATTGATATTGACGACCTTCAGCCCGGCCCCTCTTCTGCATAGGTGTGATCTAAGTTTATTTCTTGGAAATGACTACAGTTACGGTACTGCGCGTGAGCAGTATGGAATTCTCGTGCGCACGACCGGCATGT
>NC_051407.1:36435065-36435316 GCF_015228065.2 Penaeus monodon
AATCTGTACGTTGATTACGAGAAATCGAGAATTCTCTAGCCCTTGGCTAGGGAAAATAATAGGCTAGGTCTAAGGGTCCAGGGGCACATTTGGCTAAGGAAAAATAAGCTAGGCCATTAAAATCCTATACTTTATCGGCATGATAGCGTAACTGAACGGCTACTTTCGGCAAACTCGATTGCAGGCGAACAGTGATGAGTGATAAGCAACCTTGAAAGTGAATAATAATTAAGTTATAAACAAAGGAAAAC
>NC_051407.1:36440358-36440572 GCF_015228065.2 Penaeus monodon
CATGTGTTTGTTTGTTTTACCGTTTCATGTGTTTGTTTGTTTTACCGTTTCATGTGTGTTTGTTTTACCGTTTCATGTGTTTGTTTGTTTTACCGTTTCATGTGTTTGTTTGTTTTACCGTTTAATGTTGTATTACCATTTACTGTGTTTTACTTTTACTTGTTACGTGCCACGTGCTTTGTTACTCGTTACGTGCCACGTGTTTGACCCTTTT
>NC_051407.1:36442214-36443537 GCF_015228065.2 Penaeus monodon
AGTAGAATGTATTATTGGAAATTTCGGTTCTTTCCCTAGAAGTTTGCGAATCAATGGGGTCCAATGTGCGAGTTTCACGGATGAATAAATCTATTTTTTTTATGTGCGAATGACTTCATTAAAGCTAGACTTCAACAAATTAGAGTTTTCACACAGAAAGAAAAGGTGTGGTAAGGTTCAATGGTTCTTTTGATTTATAATTTCGGCTTGTCAAGGATTATGATTATACCTAGGTTATAATGTGATAGCTTGTGATGAGGTTTTGGCATGTCTTATCTAGTAAGTGGATAATAAAAGTCTAAATTCTTAACACTGCTAGGTTTAAATGTGAGACGGACAAGTGTCGTCATATGATAATCTTGTTAAGAAAATGATCAAACACTGTACGCAATATACATGAGACGGGAGAGGGAAAACAGAGATACGTATAGAGATACCAGCATATGTAGTTTTTTCTTTTTTTTTTACATGCAAACCATTCCGATTGTTATTGACTTCGAAACTAAGGCGAATTAATGTCTCTCGGAAAATTCATTTCCAAAGGCAAGCAAATGACTAAAAAGAAAAAATATATATAAATCTGGGAAAACTAATCCCATTAAGTACTTAGGATGAAAAGCTGGAAATAATGTGTAAAAGTTTGTCCCACCACTTTACGCAGGGAGAATACGCAGCATAACCTGGTAATCCTATCTTTACGAGGTCCACTGCTCCGCTTCTATCAACAATGACGGGTAGCATATGGTTAATTGTATATGTACTTCGAAATGTTATATTGCTGTGGGGATATGAAGAGGGGAGTATGTGAGTACGTATTGTGACAAATAAAAGGGGACGTTTATAATGCTAAGAAACCCGTAAAAAACGAGGTAAATGCTGTAGATAATAATGTGATAACTATGAATTGATCTGATAATGACATGGGTTGATTAATGCTGACATTATGATGAGCGTGTGATATGGCGATAAGAATGACATTAGATGATGATGTGAGGATGATGATAGTGGCTGATTACACGGAGGTTTTCCAACCCACTAGCTATTATTTCCCCTTTCTCTCCTAACTCGATCCTGCCTAGTTTCCTCTTCTCCCGCAACGGAAACACGCTTTAATAAACATTGGAGCTTAGGCCACTTCAAACTGTCTCGTCTTCACCCTCTAGATGATTTCACTGGGCGGGGCAAGGTTATAATCAAGCTCTTAATGATTTCCTGCTTGACGGTTTCTATTAAATGAAAGTCACTGCTCCCAGTCTATGTTTACTCTTCCTTTATTTGTATTTCTGGTCGGTATGTCTGTAGTGTGTAGGCTTGTCTATGTGC
>NC_051407.1:36443956-36444270 GCF_015228065.2 Penaeus monodon
TATCTTGTTTTCCCAAGAAGCGTGTGTAATTTCATAGTTTTGTTTACCCGTTGGGAATGCAAAACGACCTGCGCTATTTCTGATTCTTTCATTAGGTGCGGAAATCCCCTCCTGAGACGCAAAGCACTAATCTGTATTGAAATTTCTTAGATTTGTTTAAGTAAATTAAAGTCGTGTTACCTTTTCATATAGTTATGATTAAAGCTTAAAGATATTGTGAAGTTTGAAACATTATGTACCTATTGTTTTGGAGCTACTTGCCCTATTATTTTGACAACTATTTCACAGCTGGCTCATTACAGTTGTGGTGATTC
>NC_051407.1:36444575-36444871 GCF_015228065.2 Penaeus monodon
CTCTTCTTTCATGCAGGCATCTCTGCCCTCTTTCATTAAATTTCCTATTCTTTTCAAGAATGTGATCAACTGCTTCCCTTAAAAAAACACATCTGATAAACCAGAGTCCAACAGTATCAAGACTTATCCTGAAAACTATGAGCCTACAGAAGAAAAAGACATTGATGCGTTAAAAAGGTAGGGCAAGAAATAATATTTAAAAAATCATTAACAATTTATTGATAAAATCAGTAAAACATACCCCAAATCACGGTATAGCCACATTAGGAACATAACTGGTGACAAAATAAGCGAGT
>NC_051407.1:36444926-36445413 GCF_015228065.2 Penaeus monodon
AAACACTACAAATAACAGAGTTGCCTTCTTACCGTCGCACCAACTCCAAGCAACTGTAAGCGAATGCCGAAGTGTATCAGCATTTAAAAAGGACAGGAATCTTTAATAGCTCCAGCACTGAGAACTTGGTACCCGACCTACAGAAGCGTGCTATCACACTCCTAATTCCCAAAACAAATCCATCTAATTCTCTTGATTATTTTATGCCTACATTACTAATCCCTATTCCGTGCAAAATACCCGAAAGAATAATTGCTAAGGAATTGTGAAAAGCATTTACCCCAAAATTAGATCATCCCCAATTCGGAAACATGAAAGGAAGCTCCAATGTCCACTACCTGGTTGACCTCACCAATTACATCACATCAATTTTTTTTTTTAATATTTCCCCGGGCTTTCACGAGGGCTGGTGAAATTACTGTCTTCCTTCATTAACCTCCGTTCCCAGAGAATTCGTGCAAATAATCAAACATCCGATGAGATTGCG
>NC_051407.1:36445592-36446158 GCF_015228065.2 Penaeus monodon
CTTAATGAACACCAAGAAGTGTACAGAAATAAAATTAAATTCAACAAAGCAGCCGACTGTGATAGGGCTCTATAAAAATAGGTAACGAACTTCTAACTCGCGCCTCAGAGATGAACCTGTTAGGAGTATTAATCAGTGATGACCTAAAGTGGTTCGGCAATACCAAAAAATGATCTCAAAATGCAGGAAAAAGTTTTTCATGCTATCAAGATAAAATTCTTCGGTGCATCCCAGGATGATCTACTCCGCATATGGACGACTTTCATTCGACCAATTTGTGAATATTAAGTACCGCTTTGGTATTCGTCCATTACCAACTTTGCTCCAGAAAAGAGCAAGACGCATTATAATTGGATCAAACTAACCCATTATTGAGCATAAACATGAAAATCTCGAAAAAAATTCCAACAGAAAATTTGCTAATAATTTACTTCAGAGTACATAGGAGCTCTTCGCGACTTCCGAATGAAACGTTTGAGGATGTAAACAACAAATTGTGTAATAGATATAATGTAATATCCCTAGTGTATAGACACTAAATTACTATCTTGAAAACATTTACGGTA
>NC_051407.1:36449775-36449842 GCF_015228065.2 Penaeus monodon
AAATTTCATGTAATTTTTAGACGAGCCTTCTTCCGGGTATTGCAGACGCAGTATGCAGAAGCAGCGT
>NC_051407.1:36450295-36450428 GCF_015228065.2 Penaeus monodon
GCTATCTTTCTAACTCTACCTTAATTTCATTAATTTATACTGAGCTTCTTCTATTCACTATATCTAGATATCTACTTTATGCTCGGCGTAGCTCTCACAGGCTGTTTATCACTCTCTTTCTCTTAATTTTCTA
>NC_051407.1:36450947-36451094 GCF_015228065.2 Penaeus monodon
AACGTTCCTTGTTGGTGGATTCCTGATTCCCACCTTGTTCTGGTATCAATAGCGTCGTCATTTTCTATCTCTGCATCATCTGCCAACATCTCCTCCCACTTCTTGCATCCACATGCATCACTTGAATTATACTGCACTCGTCCCCCA
>NC_051407.1:36451179-36451479 GCF_015228065.2 Penaeus monodon
AGCAGCACAACCCCGAGCGCCGGCGCCAGCATTCTCCCCCCCCGCCTGTACCCCGCCCTCTGTCCTGCAGGCTACGGCGCCCGCCCCTTGCTCCTTGTCTCCCTCGACGGCTTCCGCGCTGAGTACCTAGAGCGCGGACTCACGCCCACTCTCCTGGCCGTGGGCGAGCGGGGGGTCCGCGCCCCCTACATGATCCCGGTCTATCCCACCAGCACTTTCCCCAACCATTATTCGATCGTCACGGTGAGTATGACAACAAAGGCAGCAACAACGAAAGTTAAGATGTTGATATTATGGAAA
>NC_051407.1:36454479-36455124 GCF_015228065.2 Penaeus monodon
GCCACAGGGCCTGTACCCCGAGGCGCACGGCATCGTGAGCAACCGGTTCTTCGACCCCGTGTTCCAGGAGGGCTTCAACTTGCGGGACGGGGCGCCATCGCAAGGCAGGTGGTGGGGCGGGGAGCCCCTTTGGAGCACCCTGGGCAAGCAGGTGACTCGCCGAAAGGGACGCTTCTCTGTTTCTCTGCCCGTGTTTCATTTCATAATTCGGTTTGACTGTTTGCTTACGTACATTACGTTGACATACATATGACAGAGATTACCTTTACTGGCTGGAAATACAAACAGATAAAAGTGCTAGATGAGTAAACAAGCAATTAGCTTAATGTTTCCATTTATTTATCAATCTAATTATTACTATTATAATTAAATTCGTCTCGTCGATTACTCGTCCATTTCAGCGCCTACTGCGCTGGCAACAGTCATTGAGCTGCCTTAGTTCCTTACCCATTCATCTATTCATCCACCAATCTGCTAGCTTTGCCGTGACCACTCTCGATTTCAGAATAAGAAAAGCGCCACCTTCTTCTGGCCGGGCTCAGAGGCGGAAATCGCCGGGTTTCGCCCGACTCACTGGCGCCCCTACGACGGCAGCGTCCCCGCCGGGCGCCGCATCAAGCAGGTTGGTACTCGTTTCTCCTGACG
>NC_051407.1:36455627-36455727 GCF_015228065.2 Penaeus monodon
AAAATTTTTAATTTAAATATATATAACATAAAAATTATATAAAAATTTTATATTTATTTATTTTTTTATTATATATTATTATTATTTTTAAATTTATTTA
>NC_051407.1:36455803-36455961 GCF_015228065.2 Penaeus monodon
AAAAAAAACAACCAACCATAATTTAAAAATTTATTAATTTAAATATATTAATCATAATAAAAAAATTTAAAGGTGGATTGTGGGGTGGGGAATAAAAATATAAATAATAAAAATATAATAAAATTAATTATTTTAATAAATGAAAAATTAATTAAAAT
>NC_051407.1:36455996-36456163 GCF_015228065.2 Penaeus monodon
GTAATAAGTTGTGTGGGGGGGTGTTGGGTGTTGGTGTGTGTTGTGATTTAAAAATTTTAAAAAATCCCCCTTAGAAATTTTAATTTCAAAATATTTAAAACGGGGTCAACACCCAACACCCCCAACCCGGATAAATAGAGAAATATTCCTTTTAAAAAATTTCCCCA
>NC_051407.1:36456346-36456477 GCF_015228065.2 Penaeus monodon
ATGTTTACATATATAATACACAGACCACACACACACAACATATAAAAATTTTTTTTTTTTGTCTATATATTTACAAACTCTACTATTATATTTTTGATATATTTTTTTTGTCTATGTAGTATGTAGTATTT
>NC_051407.1:36456777-36456851 GCF_015228065.2 Penaeus monodon
AAATTAATAAAATTTTAAAATATAATTTTAAATTAAAATCCCTATAAAATAAAAAAACACAAACACCAAAATAA
>NC_051407.1:36457255-36457319 GCF_015228065.2 Penaeus monodon
ACACCAAAACAATAAAAATAATCCCCAACACACACCCCACACAACACCCCAAAACCACAACACA
>NC_051407.1:36458230-36458350 GCF_015228065.2 Penaeus monodon
GAAAATAGTTTGGAGAAAATGTGTTGATGATATAGATAGTGATAATAGGGTGATATGTTGTGTTGTGTGTGTGTTTTAAGACCCCCAAAAACATATAAAAAAAAATTTTAAATTTTTTAT
>NC_051407.1:36459914-36460036 GCF_015228065.2 Penaeus monodon
ACTAAGATATTTACAACATATATTTATATATTATATATATTATTTTAATATATATATATATTATTTTTATATAATTATACATTTTCAAAAAAATATAAAATCATATTTATAAACTCAATAAG
>NC_051407.1:36460706-36460810 GCF_015228065.2 Penaeus monodon
AATTAAGTTATAATGAGAAGAATATTTTCACAAAAAAAGATATGTATATAAATGACTTTAAAAAAGGACAGAAAACTGCTCGAAAGCAAATTAGCATGTTGTAT
>NC_051407.1:36465969-36466166 GCF_015228065.2 Penaeus monodon
GTAGTAGATAGATAGCCCCACACACACACAAATGATGGATAGATACATCCCTACATACTTTAATCCCAACTTTACAAAACATAATAATAGACAAAAACATATATCAAAAATATATAAGATAGGGGATTTGTAAAATATAGAAAAAAAAAAATATTATATATGTGTGTGGGTGGTGTTTTTGCGTATGAAATTAGTAA
>NC_051407.1:36471708-36471783 GCF_015228065.2 Penaeus monodon
AAATAATTAAAAAAAATGTATTTTTAAATTTTAATTATTTTTAAATTTTTACCCCCCATTTAAATTTTAAAGGCT
>NC_051407.1:36493236-36496824 GCF_015228065.2 Penaeus monodon
AATCTAGGAAAAGGTGTAATAGCCACTTACACAACAAACGAAAAAATAACCACATATGATGTCGTGTGTCGTTGCCTCCTAATAGATAGAAATCAGTATCAGCCGAAAAGGCTTATTTCATGCGAAAACTTTTAAAATTAAATACAACGTTACTGACAAAAAAAAATTGAACATACATTTCCGCCCTCGTGTATAGTCATGGGCAACCTTTACAGTACTTTAGTTTACTGACCATATCATACACAGTATTATACATTCCCAGGATATTACGAACATAATTCACGTGATGAAGGTAAGAAATCCTTTCTACAGTAAATATTAGATATGCTTCCCCGCATTAAGTTAGAGATTTTCCTGATGCGGTGACACAGGTAAGGTCGACAGGTGTTAGTCAAGAAAAGGGGGAGGAGGGAGAAGGGAGGAGTAGGAAGAGGAGGGAGAAGTGGGGGAAGGATGAGAGGGACGAGGGAGGAGGAGAGGGCAGGGGGAAGGAGGAGAGGGCAGGGAGGAGGAGGAGAGGGCAGGGGGGAGGAGGAGAGGGCAGGGGGGAGGAGGAGAGGGCAAGGGGTGGGAGACAAACGAAGGTCGCAGCACCGGCGACGAGGCCTCTCGAGCACAGTTACTACACTGTGTGCGAAGCTAGTACACAATCCTCTCTACATCTCGGGGAAAGTACGTGTTTTTATTGTTGTTGCTTTTTTTGTTTCTTTTTGTTTTTCTTACTATGAGATGACTGTGTAATGCGTGATATTCGGTTACATGTTCTCGCGTGGAATCAATCATGTCAAGTACGAAGAGCTATTAGTTTTCCTTATTGCAATCCACCGGATGTTTTGAAACGGCCGCTGTGATATTTTCTTGAAAATATATAGTATTGTTTTGCAAGACACATATTACAGAAGAGTTATCATTTATGAAGAAAATTACAAATACCTGTAACTTTTATTTATTGACTGAATTGGAAATGAGAGGCTGAATGTGAGAGGAAAGGAAAGGGTTTAGAAGGATGTTTCTTGCGTAACGGCACAAAACGAGCCGGAAAGAAGCAGGACCGGGATATGCAGCATCATGCTTATCAGGATGCGGTGCGGTTTTAGACCTACGGAATGAGTGGATGTGGTGATCCATAAGCAAGACTGTGTTAGAAAACAAATAATAATTCGACAGAAAATGCATCCGGCTAGTAAAACTACAAAGAAATACAACAATATGAAGCAGTGAAGCAAGAAAGGGCTTATCATTGCTTTCTGTTGGTGATCGATTCGAATGCTTTGTCACGTCTGCGGAAAAAAAAGGAGAAGAAATATTAAGGCAGCGAGCATTCTGAATTCAGTTCATATTCGTCATGTTGTAATATTTCTGTGTATGTAAAATAAGAGGAAATGGTGAAAAAAATTAAAGGAGAGATTGTGTGGCGAATGTTATTGAGCGAAATCTGATGGGCATTTTTTCCTTCCGTTTTATGATTTTTGTTGGAAAGATGCCCCAAAAATAAAAATAGTTGAAATACATTCGAGTATTTCTGCTCGGAATCAAAAGCAGGTCGCGCCGCACGGACGTCGAGGCGACCAACAGCGAGTCGTGTGGACGGGAGTATATAGAAACTTTCTGACCAGAACCCAACACAGCTCAGCCCCTTGGCGCTCGACTGCCATGGCAGCGTCCCTCCCTTCCCTCCTTGTGCTCTTTGCTTCTTCTCTTTCTCCTTGCCTCCTCCCTTTTCGTCTTTTATTTCTCGCTGAAATTGAGACTTTTCATGATGTGGAAACTCCAGAATTACAAAGTATATGAAAACAATCCGTTTCCGCCGGATGATCAAGTCACACGTAAAAGATTTAAGAATTACATCACTCATGAATGTTTTCCTTCTATGATATCATTCTAATTACTAGATTTTTCATTTATATTACCTCCTTTTAAGAGACTTTCAGACTCTAGGGTTTATTATATATACATCCTAGAACTCAGAGATACACCAGTATGATCAACTGAGGGTTATACAAACAAACTTTGTCGGCATTTACATCTGTATGTCTCGTATAGGTGTACTTCTACTAGTATATTTGTAAAAGGATTGAAATCGGACCGTCTAATCGAGTGCCTAACCTGAAAACTGACAATGCATACGAGATTGAAACGCCGTCAAGAATCGTTTTGTCCCAAATCGAAAACAGGGGGAGGGGGGAGATAACGCAGGCAAAGACTGACATGAAGGCGCGTTGCGAAATCTTTGTCAGTTCCAAGATCGCCCTCTTCATCTCTGGTGCCAGTCTGGTGACAGACTTCTAAGCAAGTTAACTGAACGAGAACTCTCGTCCTTGAGGACGTCTAATCTTGCTCCTGTTTATCACTGTTGTTTTGTTATTGCATTGTGTTATCATTTACTATATACATATATTCACATATCAGATACCTCTACCTCACTACTTCCTGCTCATTCCATTCTACTAAAGACAAAATGTTACCCATGAATACCCAGAGAGAGAGAGAGCAGAGTCCTGGTGCTGAAATTCAATGACACAGGCGCTTAAGGGGCTACTATGCAATTTCCAAGAACTGAGAGGCAATACTGCATGGCAATACCCAAGCAAGAATAGAAGAGCTGTTGCTAATGACATACTTAAGCTTTTATCTGTTTAGTAACCAGTCGTCACTTCAGTCCAGATATTAGGAGTGAGCGAAGACTGAATGTTTGGATACACAAACGCTGCTTCAAAAGAACAAATAGAGGAATAGATGTGTACCCCCCCCCCCCTTGTGTAAGGTGTAGTAATTCAGGGCTCTCTCTCTCCGAGGACGTGTGATTCCGGAGTGGGGACTTGTCACTATATTGTGGGGACTTGTCCTATATTGCTGACGGAACAAACCTCGGCTGTGTTGTGGCGTGAAACCACGACGACCTCGGTCAGATATTCCAACTCGTAATGGTACGCATATATTTAACTTTGTAGTGAGGTATAACCGGAATTTAAGGCATACGGAGATTTATTGTTTTAGATACTGCATATGGGAAAATCCTCTCATAGGGTGCTAACAATATAGCAGAGGCAATTAGCTTCAGAAACATTAGTTGTTTAAAAGAAGCAAAATTCTCATAAGTTTTTCCAATGTAAATAACTTTCATCAGTAAATGTACAATTATTTGAAGTGTCTCGTTTTGACTTTGAAATCCAATTTTAGCTGTCAAATTCAACAGGTTAAGTCAACACCCTACATGGAGGGGGGAGGGAGAATAACATTTGTGAACAGATTAAGCAAAAGACAATAAATTTGGCTAATTTATCATGACCACCGAGAATCAAACTGATTAGAATGGGAATTATTAAGTATTAAGATATTAATGAATGTTTCTAAATATATATGTGAGATATTTAAAATATTTGAATGTATTATGTGTATGATAATTTTCATGACTAATACTGAAGAGGTTATCTCCCACGAAATCAACCTCAGAAGTATATCCAATATAAAGTGAGAACTTTTAGAGGGTTTCGTTATGAACTCGACTACGGGTGTAACAAAGAAACATAACAGAATAAAAGTACCAAGTAATATAAAAACCTAGATGATTTTAATAAGCTCGATTTA
>NC_051407.1:36496871-36497060 GCF_015228065.2 Penaeus monodon
GATAAGAGAGGGGAAGGGAGAGAGTATGTGCATGTGAGAACGTTGTTGACACGCTTCTACTTCATTAGCGTACATTGGTCATACAGCTGTTGAATAGAGCTTGCGTCAAATCGAATTTTGGTAAACGATATACATATAGATATCAAGTTATAACAAGCTTTACTTCTTGTCAGTTTGTGTGTCTGAAAA
>NC_051407.1:36497123-36497885 GCF_015228065.2 Penaeus monodon
TCTGAAAATGTAACAAACAAGGCCGGCAAGTGAGGACAGGCGGAGTGAGGTCTCAGTAGTTGTGGGCAGTGACGTAACAATTCATGATACACAAAATATGTTACATGATTTTTTAATAACACAGAACTGCTGCATAATCAGTACTGGGTCATATACAATTGAAATTTTTCCCGTTCAGTTTTTCCATTAAAAAACATAAAATCTTCCTCCTTCAAGAGGGCCCCGGGGGCACCCCCCTAAAAAAAACCGAAGATATGCATTGAAGATTGGACACTGAGCACGCATCCTTTCGCACGAAAAATTTACAGGTAGTATCTTACTATATCTCATTAAATTATTCATTTAAGACCAGTTACAATGACAAATTTGTAAATTTTCCTTCAGAAAAAAGACGAACGGGCACACATCGTTTTCTCGGGACTTTCCCATTTAAAATACACACGTTGCGTCATTACTTGCCCGGATCTAGCAGTAGTATTCGTATAGATGTCCAGTCTAGTGCTTACCTTAGTGTCTGAGCTTTACGTTTTGAAAACGTGTATACAGGTGAAATTGTTAGTCTTTCAGGTTAAAGGGAAAAAAAATTTAAAAATTTATATACGGGGTTTTCCCGAAAGACGCAAACAAGATATCATCAAATTCTCTGGGAAAAAGAAAGACATAAATTGAAATTTAACATTGGGTTTTAAATTGACCCTAGATTCTATTTTTTAGAGAAAACACTTCATATGTCGAAATAAGGGCTTAATACGGACCTCAAAG
>NC_051407.1:36525073-36525322 GCF_015228065.2 Penaeus monodon
CCAAAAATATTTTTCTATGAGCGTGCAAACCCGATAAAAGAGATTATTGTAATCAACAAGGTAGGGTTTTCTGGTGCATGAAAATACATTAAATATATTTTTAAAAATAAAATAATTAATCCATATTCAAATGGAACGGGCATAAAGAACTTTATAATTATCAGAAAAAGCCTTCTTACCAAAATAAACATCAAAAAACATGGGCCATTGTTACTCTGTAGATCTCTTCTGATGAAGTCCCACACACAC
>NC_051407.1:36527836-36528417 GCF_015228065.2 Penaeus monodon
TACCAAAATGCCGTAATTTGGGCTATTGGCCATATTAAAAAAAAAATACTGCACTTAAAATTTAATACAGATCATGCTGATTTTGCTTTATTTATTAAAGGGAACATCATTTCTTTTGTTTTCTGTGTAACATTAAGTTATATAAATTCAATAGATTTCATTTATAATAGATAATATGAAATAAAAAAAAAATATTCTTTGGATTTACAAAGATAGCAGATTACACAATATAGCTAATTTAATTCTAATGAATTTGTGTTTGTGTTTTAGCCCTCCTATCGTTGACTTATCTTCGGAAAATTAACACGTCTGGGTTTTCCTTGGAGTAGCACTTCATATTGATGGAAAGTAAGCTAAGGTTCTTTGATTAACAAAAAGGATGCTTTGCACATTGTTTTTACATAATTGTAAAGTAACTGCTTCCATTACGTTACACCGAAAAAGTTGTTCAGTATGTAGCCTTCTCATTAAATGGAAACCTTACATTATTTCTGTCCCCCTTAGAATTCCCATTCTCTGTTTAGTCCGGCTGAACATAATAATCGTGCCATAATAGCAGTGCCATAATGCTTGCAATGCTG
>NC_051407.1:36528888-36530025 GCF_015228065.2 Penaeus monodon
TGGGTGTTTAAAAAATATGGTGGATTTGGTGTTATTTACTCCCATGTAAGATTTAATGTTTCGCCAGTACTGACTTGGGTCTTTTAGTTGTTGGATATGGTTGTTGTTATCTGTGTCCATCTTTCATCGAATATATCGTTGTTTACATCTCTCATTTCTTCCCCCATGTTGCTGTACTGATGCGATGGGGTGAGGTCTAGTTTTAAAGGTACTGGTTTGGATGCATACCCTCTTGGCTGAGAGTATGTCTTCAGTCCACAGCTCCAGTTCATCTATTTGTTCTGTGAGCCTGCCACTGAGTTCATTGATGGTTGTATTCAATAAGAATGTTAGTGGACATATTCCCGTCTACTCTTTTGTAAACAAATCTCTCGGTGCTTGGTATCTGAATAGTGCTTATTATTGCATTCATGAGAAGGTGGTCACACATGGAGGCTCTGTCTTGCTCGAGATTTATGTTTAGGTGTGTATGTGTGTTTCCTATTACCAGATTTGGAGATGCTGCACTATTGTTACATACTAGTAATGTCATCCTTCGTCTGTTAATTAGATTGGCTAGAGTATACCCGATAGCATTGTTGTTTTTGTGTCCAAGAATGCGGTGTTTGGCGTTAAAGTCTCCAAGTTTGTTTTATCCCAGAAGATGGGATAGATATCCTTATGGCAAGAAGCAAGTGCCTATTATTACAGGTCCTGTTGTTGAGGCTGTTTCAGGGCATTCTTCATCAAAATCGTTAATAATTTTAACTGTGATGCTGCATATAATAGTAATTACAACTCCATCATTTGCTTCATCCATTTTGTTAGATTAGTACACAGTGGATGTGATGTTCTCTGGGAATTTTCGGCCGTGCAAGCTCTGTAGTATCCATGGGGGTGTATTTTGTTGGATGATTCTGCTTCTATTTATTGTCGTTTTGTTTTCTCTTTGGGTCTTTTTTTCTGACCGTAGAGTTGTCTTAAATTCGTTTCGCATAAACTGGGGATTGTTCATGTCTGGGGTGATCTCGATTGATCCACCCTGAAGGTGCCTTTTATTTTTATTTTTTTTTTATCCTCAGAACTGTAATCTGGGTTGCGGCACTGATATTTGATTTGGCCTTCTTTGATTAACTTCCCTAATTGTCGCAGGCTCAA
>NC_051407.1:36530060-36531205 GCF_015228065.2 Penaeus monodon
GTCTTTCTTGCATAGACTTCAAACCGTAAGGTTTCTGGGTGAGCTAGTATATTTCCATGCAGAACTCTGAAGTGTGATCTTCGGCGGGAGAGGGAGCGAGATTTATGAGCTTATGGAGGGTTTTGGTTCCCATTTCTGGAGTGGTTCTATGTACTGGTCTGGTCTAGGGCGTTTCATTATGGCTGTTCTCAGCTGGGACTGTTCTTTATTGAGTGTGTGTCAGGTGGGATTAACTTAAAGATGGAGGCGGAATCGACATCCCTTCGGCATCACTACGGCAGGTAAGTTAGCTTGGGCTAGTCCTTTTATTACTAGTCCTTTCTTTCTTGAGGCATAAGAGTCAGGTTTGCCAAGGCATACCAAGTGACTTGAAGGAAAATAACTATTGTCAAAATAAAGTGTTGTCTGGAAGTTTCAGGACTTTTTTGGTATTTCCCACTTTAATGGCTTCTTTAGCGGCTTATTTTGCAACTCAATTTGTTTTGCCTTTCTGTCCTTTTCAGTGTTCGAGATAGCTTCCTTGCCTACCTTACATCTGCCAGAAAGGGTTTGGTGGTTCTCCCCATATTTAGGGTTGTCCTTATTTGGGCATTCATTGTATGAATGGCCAGGTCTTACATATTCGCTGCATATTTTTTAGTTTTTTTGTTGGAGTAACAGGCCGTTCCCTGTAGGATGTTCGTGTATCATTCATTTTCAGTGTTTCTGGGTGGGACTGAAAAGTTTGTGAGCTATTTCCAGTGTCTGCAAGCAAACTTTGATTATGCTAAGCTTCTACATGATGAACACATCTTCCACAATAGCATAAGGGAGGTTCCTTTGAGTTTCAGGTTTTATGTTTTCTTTTATTTTCGCGTTCAGTTCCTTTTAGCACCAGGGTCATCTTAGCCTTCTTTTCGGGCGAGAATACAACAGAGAAACCTATTTCTTGGAGCTTTCTTCTTGCTTCATTCTGAAATATTTTTTATGCATTTGTCCGTTATGGTTATTGTTTTGTAGCCATCCGGAGCGTCGTAGAATCGGATTACCTTGATTTTTAGATTGAAGAGAATCGCCATGAGTCGTGACCTTCCTGGGTTTTAATGCAAACCTTAGCCAGTAGTACATGCCATGTCTTTTTGGTATGAGGAGATATACAGTATGGC
>NC_051407.1:36531356-36531522 GCF_015228065.2 Penaeus monodon
GGTACCTACTTACACTAGCCACGGATTACAAATCTAGCCTCTTGGTGGGGCTGTAGAGGTAGTATAGATGGTCCTGTGACAGAAACTGTGGGGACCCTAGAAGGGTGCCTAGCCGTTACCCTACTCACTGGGGTGGCAGACTGACAGAGGTCTGCAGCGGTCCGTG
>NC_051407.1:36542357-36544629 GCF_015228065.2 Penaeus monodon
ACCCCTACACGGGCCCTTAGAATGCCGGGCGAAGTTCTCCTGTTTCGGAATTGGGCGCTTTTACAAGAGGCGTGGGTCAGAGACCCCCCCCCGGGCGAGTCCCCACCACCTCTGGGGTGATTTTGGGCAAAAAGTGTAAATCAGCATGTCCTGAGCTTGGCGTACGATTTTTGGTCGGAGCTAATCTTGCACGCCGGTGCTGCATCCTGTAGCAGCTTTGGAAAATTCTTGTTTTGGTACAAAAGTCCCATTCAATGTCTTTGAGAGATTTGAAAAAGTTTTGCTGTAACTGAAACTCCTTGAAGTTTTTAAAGGGGAAAACCATCTTTGCACTGTTTGTTAGGTGTATTTTTTTGGAGAAGTGTCTTATCCCCGGAAAGTTAACTCTTCTAGTATTTTAGGTTTTTGGGGGAAGTAAATATAAGCATCATTACCGTATCAGAGGTACGAAGGAAAAATCTTTTTCTATCAGCAGTCCCCCCCCCCCGCTACTTCTCCCTCTATCCACCAACACACGGGGCGGGGTTGAAAAAGGTGTCATTTTTCTTCCCCCTTTCCCTCATTTTCCACAAAAGTTAAAATCCGGAACTTTAGATGATATTCTCTCTCTCTCTTTTCTCTGGATAGTTCCTCTCTCCCCTGTTATATCCTAACTGTAGGTAAGATTGCAGTTTTAAAGTAAAGTAAAATTTTTTGTCCCTTCATTCTCCGACAGGGGGGGAAAAGGAGGGTGGGTGAAATCATTATTTTTCTTTGTATCATTTTCAGTTTTTCGTTTCATCAAAGGGAAAGAGGGTCGACCTCATTTGCGTGTACTTGAAAGGATGCATTTAGCTTGTAATGATTTTGGGGAAAGCGCGCGGACAAAAATTTAGGGATTTTTTTGAGAAAAATTTTTGTCATGGAAAAGGGGTTTTCCTTTGCTTTCCTCTCCCCCATTTCTGTCAGCTAGTTCCTGGGCTGTAGTTTTGCCTTAATTCAAATCGGGTGGGTTGGTTCCCTTTAAAAAATTAGAGGTATCTGATACGTGACAGTCCACCCTTTTTTTGCATTCCCTGGAGTTTCAGTTTTGCTTTGGGGCATTTTTAGTAGGTTTAGCGGATTTCGAACATGGGGGGGTAAGGCTTTTTTTTCAATTTAATTTCTTTTCTCGCTGCAGTTTGAGTATCTTTAATTTTGCGGGAGGGTTGCTTTTTTTGGTTTTTTTTTAGCATGGTTAGGCTCCTTTTTCATTGTACAGCCCAGGAAACTACCGCTTTTTGGGAAAAAAATTTTGTTTTCCACAATGATAAGGCTGTGGTATTGTTTTATGACTAGATGTTTAAACTTTTTGTTTTTATTTTTAAAAAATTCGACTTTTATGGGCAGCGGAGTTTTTGGGTGTGGGAAAGGCCCTTTTGTTTTGGGGAATTTGAAAAGGGGGTAATGATTTGTGTTACATCTCTACATAGCAGATATATCAGAGTTTTGGGAAGGGGGAAATTCTTTATTGTTTTGGGGAGTGGTCAAACCTTGTGGTACTCCACTCTTTTTTCAGTTTCACCCAAAAGTGTTTCCATGTTTTATTTTTGGGTTTTTGGTGATAGAAAAATTTCTCGGAGTTGTGAAGGGGGAAAGTCAGCATGAGCAACGGTATTTAAGGCCCTCATTTCTAAACAATGCTTTAGATAGTTGAGGAATTTCGTTTTTAATGTTACTGATGCTTCGGCTATTTTCTCAAAAAATGGCTAGGCATACCCCTGCTCTGCCCTCGTCTGAAAAAACGTCCGTTTTTTTCAGAACTTTTTCCAAAAAATTTCCCCGGGCTCTAATGAACACAGATCTCTAGTTCTCTAATTTTGGGAAATTTTTTCAGTTTGAAAATTTAAAGTGAAGTTGCCTCCCTGAACCTTTAGGGAGATTTTGGGCCCCAAAGAGGTGTGAAAATGTAGGGGGCTTTCTATGATTTTTGGGGGAGATTTTGTAGGTCTATTTTTTTTAAAGAGGCTTGAAGAAAAAAGTCTGGGAAAGGGGGTTGTTGTTAGCGACCTCTTTTTGCTGCATCAGTTTTGTTTTTCCCCCTGAATGCATAAATTTAGGTCTGGTTTTTGCTCATCTTTATTCTCCTCCCAGTTTTGACTGTTTTCCCTCCCTTACAACAATTCCTAGGGAGGGTTTTATGGTTTTCGCTGGTCGGGTGGTCTGGGCATTCTTCTATGCGACCTATATTTTTCGCTGAAAAAATTCTTTACGCCCGGGGCAATCCTTCGGGGTGTATATAAACATAATCATA
>NC_051407.1:36544801-36544866 GCF_015228065.2 Penaeus monodon
CTAGGGTGTTTTATATAGTGTATACTACAACATCACGCACGCATGCATCACAAAACAGTAAAAAC
>NC_051407.1:36545434-36546082 GCF_015228065.2 Penaeus monodon
CGAAGAAAAAATTCAACACACCTACAACGGGTAATATGGGAAGTCAGTTTCCCCCAAGATTCAGAGTGTAAGGTTATTTCTAATAATCTTTTTTCTCACGTTTTGTTTCTGGGGTTCTATAAATATTAAACTTTACTACACGCGAACATTTGCGAAAAAAAATTATGACTATTTTTTTATTCTGGCTTTCCAACAGTAACTAAAAAAAGTGACAATATCCTCAGGCAATATCCCCCTTACGAAAAAATCCAAGAGGGTTTTTGTTATTAAAGACAATAAAATAGGGGTTAATTTGGATTGTTATAATTATAAAATACTTATTCCATACTTTGTGTGCCCCGGGAATCGTACACTCAACAAATACAAACAAAAATATCGAGAACTTGTCCTTTTTTTAATCGGCCGGGTTTTAAAGGTGGAGTTTCAGCTTTTTTTTCTTGCTGTGATCAGGATACCCGTGGTACAAGACTGCAATAACCCCGGGTCATATTCTACATTCGCTATGCATTTACGCTTTTCTATTTAAAGAAAAGGGGTGCAAAAAAACCCCAAATAACTTCTATTTATTCTAAAATAAACGTTTTAAATTTTAAGAAAATGTGAACAGTAATTATCGGTAGTAAAAAAATGCGAAAAAAATTGACCAAG
>NC_051407.1:36546143-36546377 GCF_015228065.2 Penaeus monodon
TTTTCTGTTTTTAATTTGGATAACACAAAAATTTTTCCCAAACTATAAATGCAGTCGAGTAAGGCCCCCCCCCCAAAAAAGGATAAAAACAGGAAAACACAGGGGTGAAAACATGCCCTTTTAGATCAGGATTCTTCAAACATTTTTCACCCCAAACCCCGTAAAAAATTTTTTACACTACCCTCAGACCCCTGTTGCCTTTTTATCGTACCTTTCTCTCAAAAGATATCGTTC
>NC_051407.1:36553560-36553639 GCF_015228065.2 Penaeus monodon
CTCCTGTTTTTTTTTTTTTCCTAATCCCAAAAACCCAAATTCCCCCTTTTTTCCCCAAATTTTTTTTCCAATTTCTTTT
>NC_051407.1:36553739-36553888 GCF_015228065.2 Penaeus monodon
GGGGGGAAAGAATGGAAAATATTGGGGAAAAGGGGGGGCCCCCCAAAAAAAGGGGTTAAAAAGGGAAAAAAAAAATTTTTTTTTTTTAAAAAAAAAGAAAATTTTTTATAATTTTTATTTTAAAAAAAAAAAAATTTTTTTTTTTGTTT
>NC_051407.1:36554029-36554186 GCF_015228065.2 Penaeus monodon
TATTAATATTTATTAAAAGGGGTTTTTTATTTGTGTAAAATAAAAAGCAATAAGTTTTATAAAAAAGATCTTTTTAAAATTTTCTTTTAATTTCTTTTATATATTCTGTTGGGGGGTGGATGTAATTAATGGTTATATGTTTAATTAAAATTTTTTT
>NC_051407.1:36556464-36557848 GCF_015228065.2 Penaeus monodon
CTCATTTTTTTCTTTACCTCTCCTGTATTCATTCTCGTTGAAAGGTTTCCTGAAGGCCAAGCTGTCAACAAGGAGCGTTATATCAAAATGGAAAAAGGTTTAGGAATAATATGAAAAAAAGACTAAAGCATTGGATAAGTGGAGACTGGTGCTTTTATCAGGACAGTGCCCCATGCCACAGGTCTTTGCTAGTGAGAACCTGGATGGCTGACAAAGGAAAGGACATAGTCCTAACCTGACCCCCGGTGACCTTTTCTCTTTCCTTTTCAAGAAAAACAACATGGAGGAAGTATGAATAAGACTCTACACAGGAGATGAAGGAGGTATTGGCAAAGTAACTGAATGGACAGCAGAAGGATTAATAGGTCTTCCAGGAGGACAAACACCTGTGCAAGTTTATGGCTGTAAGTGGCAATAATGTTGAACTTGACCTAGTTTTGTAAGTTTCTAAAAAAAAAAAGCCTCTCCCAAAATTTTCTCATTATCTACTGAACATACATCTTACATGTATCTTTGCATATACAAATAAATGAAGCCTTCCACAACATTTACAACATCTACCTGCATTTCCCTAATACAAACTGTATTCTCAATCACCAAGGTATTTTAATACAATTTAATGCCTAAGCTCATTACAGTGTTCTCAGAAGGGTATCAGTAGCCATGCTGATGTGACATATATAATAAAAACAATCTAGGGCATAGGAGTTCTCAAAGTGATCAAACTTCAGAGTCCTAGTTCTTTGCGATAATCATACTCCTTTGCTGGAGGATAATGCCCTTTGGTTGTGACACGGTGGAGGACCCTTAGGCCTACTTGACTTCTGGGGAGCTGAGTTTCAGGAGCTGCCTCATGTCCTACAGAGAGGTTATCTGATATGATGAAGTCTCCAACTTCCCACTGCAATTAATTAGATATACTTAGGCCTTTAGTAATCAATAAATTAAATGCAGATTAATCTCTGCAATTATAAAAGCTTTTGTGGAGTATATCTAACAGGTAAATGATCATTATCTTTTACAATACTACATATGGTACCTCATCAATACCTGGAAATGATAAAATTCTTTAAAAAAGACTCTTCTTTTCACTGAAAACCATAAAAAGAAACAACATTTCTAGCACGAGAGCGCTAGGTAGTACCTGATGGCTATACTGCCGAACTTTATTATTCTTTATGAATTCATGGTGAATTTCTTGAAGCAAAGAATAGGTCTCCTCTTCTTTAGTGATGCGCTGTTGTGGAGTCTTGTAGTCCCAGATGAAGGAGTCTGTCATGCCCAGGTGGAAACAGAGAACCTAGTAACAAAATATACAAATGAGAATGAAAATTTAGCCACGGGACTTTGCACAACCTAGTTAGTGTGCTTTTATTATCTAAGT
>NC_051407.1:36561542-36562111 GCF_015228065.2 Penaeus monodon
GTCAGGGATTTGTAAGTGCGTGATAAGCAGACCTTTGACTGTACTGCTCACCATACTCCTGCAAAATTGGGCAGCACAAAAATCTTTAGAGCTTTATAAAACATTATATTATTTTTGTATGGCTAAACTTTTTATACTGGCTTAATGCCACCTCATACAGGTTCCTGTAAATGAGTTAGCCAAAAAAATGGAGTGCAGTTAAATTTAGTTTGTTGGTTATTTGGTACCATGGTAATCCAATGCCTGCTAAATACAATGTAAACCAATCCACTCTTTCTACTAATAAAGCGAAGATGCACAAAAGGCATTTGTATTGTCTAAATACCTTCATCTTTGTAATTGGATGTGAGTAAATAAGGGGGTGGATTGGACCAGACCTTCTGTCGCTAATCATGTACAACCTCTCCCATCGAATTCTTTGCTCCCTTGGCAGCTCCTCTATTATATCCGTCAATGGAGCAAAGACAGTTGGACCATTGCTCGGCACACTTACCTGTGGTGGTAAAAGTTTTTGTTCATTTGAATCCTATTTATATTTCATATATATTACTCCATTCTCTATATCTTGG
>NC_051407.1:36562293-36562921 GCF_015228065.2 Penaeus monodon
TCCATAAAGAAAAACAAACTAATGTACCATATGGTAGAGTGCATATGAAAATGGTGCCTCTTGAAAACTGCCATCTATGTGCCATCCTGTACGTCCAACATCTGAAAAGAAATACAAAAGTGATCACTACTTTACAATTTCCTTACTCTTCTGAGCAAAAAAAATTATTATTTATTGAACAAACTATAACAAACCTTAATATCCTCACACCTGTTTCATAGAAAGAGGAAGGAGGAATTGCCCATGATCAGATCAGATGTGAATAGGATTAATAATTTTCACCCTTTTCTTTTGTAGGCTTCTTTCTTTTCAAATCCTTGCCTCCTTTCTTGTTTTCTCCTTACCAGCATAAAACCACTGTACTCTAACATAAAAAGCACTGTACATCATTATGCAACCTTCTGACCAACTGTAATACATACTTGTGCAACCTTCTGCTCGGTCGTTGGACACTCGAAACACATCTGGATGTGGTGATCGTGGATGCTTGTAGAAAGTTGACTCAGGCTCATCGAACCACTTTCCAATTTCCACGTGTCTCTCCCCACTCACAACACCTTGATCCTAAAGGAATTAATGAATATCTATTATAACTAATTTATTAACTAAATTATTAAAAACAAGTTGT
>NC_051407.1:36563795-36563897 GCF_015228065.2 Penaeus monodon
CCCATTACACATTCCCGGTTAGACTGTCGATATTTCTTGCTCGACATTTTCAGTTTCTATCTCAATCTCGACGTGGCATTTTCTAACATAAAGAGATAAACG
>NC_051407.1:36564149-36564304 GCF_015228065.2 Penaeus monodon
GACATCAAATTCAATGTACTGCATTTTTTCAATATCAGTCAATAATAATCAAGCACATACTCAAGCCTTCTTACCTTAAAAATTAATAGCCTGTGTTCAGTGACATCCTCCTTGATAGCTGCCACCACTACAGAAAGACAAAAATTACATTTCAA
>NC_051407.1:36565225-36565673 GCF_015228065.2 Penaeus monodon
TGGCAGCATTGACTGATTTTAAAATACCACTGTTCAATAGGTTTAAGCGCTTTAGTTTTCAGTATCGAAAATATGCATGCCTTTAGGCATTGCATCACACCCTCTCACTCACCATGGAGAGGCATTCATAAAAATTTAGCTATGAAGAAATGAAGTTAGAAATACAGCAAACATTAATAGCATGATGTATATATCTGAAATGTTAATTAACAAAAAAAAAAAAAAATCTAAGTTGAGAGGAAACTAAGAAACAAGAAAGGGAAGCCATGATGGTAAATACTGGAGCAAGGTACAATCCCTGAAGTGACACAGGAATACAGATTAGGGAGAGAGAGAGAATAAAGTAGATTCCAATAATCACTCTTAAAAGTTATTTAGACTCATAGGTTACACTCAGAGACCTGATGATTATCCTTATTTAATGCTTCTTCAAGTAATACACACATAA
>NC_051407.1:36565737-36566265 GCF_015228065.2 Penaeus monodon
GGCACCAAAACTGTAAATGACAAAGAGATAAAAACAGGTCATACAAGAACACAAATACTCTCTGCAGTACCTTCTGGTGGAACATTTTGCTTCAAGTCGATCCCTCTGACTTCACATCCCAACTTTACCGGGGTAAGTTTGTAAAAGTTGTGACTGCTCTCCTGCGTGCCCATGTGGATCAGTCTAAGCAAAGAGAATGCTTGAGGTCTCTGGGTGATGAGTCTCAGCTTTGGAAGCAAAACTTGCAGAGCACACAGATTTTGTAAGACTTTGATCATAGAAGCAACAGGCAGGTCTGTAAAAGACATCTGTCTCAGTAAAAGAATTTCGATGGACAATTTGTTTTTATTTAGATATAAAATGTTATAAATAGGTAACCATGTTATCAATAATTGTTTTTTACAGCATACAGTATGTAATTCTTACTGGAGTTGCAACATACATTTCTAGTAACTGTTCTTACCTATTTTTTTTTTTTGTTTATCTTTTGTAATGGCAGTGGGATTTGTTAATTTGTGTGCTTTTTTT
>NC_051407.1:36568781-36568847 GCF_015228065.2 Penaeus monodon
GTTACTTGATGTTTGTTTGTTGTACTTTCTTCTTGTATTGGCTTTAGATTTTGGAACAGTTTTCCT
>NC_051407.1:36569053-36569479 GCF_015228065.2 Penaeus monodon
TCTAAAACCTTTAGGTATAGTATATTGATTTACAGAATATGATGTGTATTGGTTTCTGTAAATATTCAATATTATCATAGTAATACTCATGTAATGTCATATCCTTTTGGGGAGAAATAAAATGTCCTTCATGTAAGTTGATGTGGACTTTTTCTACGAACGAAACTAGAAATATTGCGATAAATTTTACAAAATAAAGCGGCATAATTGTTTTGTTTACAAAAAGTAGGAAAGGATATTGGATGGAGATTTTTAAAATATTGAGATAGTTTTTCATTTCGTGCTCACAAACACTTCCGTGTCTAATAACTTCGTTATTTTTGAGTTGCAATGGAATTACGTAGAAGATAAGTTTCTTAGATTTATTTGCTCTATCGTTTGCATATATTATTCACTACATAAAAGAAGGCTGGATGGAACTGGACC
>NC_051407.1:36569777-36569887 GCF_015228065.2 Penaeus monodon
GTACCCTTTCCGAAACTTGGATATCAGGTGACCCCAAAATCCTAACTCCTATTTATTCCCTAGACGGAGGGGTGGGGGCGAGACCCCTTTTTTCCAACTTGTAGAAAACG
>NC_051407.1:36569946-36570152 GCF_015228065.2 Penaeus monodon
TTCTGAGCGTCGCCCTCATTAACCTTTGATGTTTCTGCATCACCAGCTAAGTTAATTAGTAAAGCATTTGGACTTTCTTGCCTGTTTCCTGACGGGTCTTGGGCTAAGGGTAAGAAGCGGGCGTCTGCGTTCCCCGTCGCTGCCTGGGCTTTGGGTCCCGCCGCTGTCTGTTTTCTCTGGATCTTCTGGTCGACCGGGGATCATAG
>NC_051407.1:36580201-36580422 GCF_015228065.2 Penaeus monodon
GAGAGAAAGGTACGATAGAAAGGACATACACTGGGTCGTGACGGTAGTGTACAAAATTATACTGGGTCGTGGTGAAAAATGTTTGAAGAATCCTGATCTAAAAGGGCATGTTCTTCACCCCTGTGTTGCCTAAGTGTCTTATCTTCTGTGGGAGGTGGCCTTACTCCGACTGCATTTATAGTTTGGCAAAGGTTTCGTGTTATCCAAATTAAAGCAGAGAC
>NC_051407.1:36580471-36581150 GCF_015228065.2 Penaeus monodon
CGGGGTAGGGAAAGATGGCTTGTGTCAATTTTTGCGCATTTTATTACTACGACGATAATGATACTGTTCAGCATTATCATTAATATCAAAACGTTTATTCTAGAATAAATAGAAGTTATTGGTTGTTTTGCCACCCTTTGCTTATAAATAGATAAAATGCGGTAAATGCATAGCGAAATGATAGAGATATGACAAGGGGTTATTGCAGTCTTGTACCATCGGGTATCCTGATGGCACAGTCAAGAAAATAAGCATGAATCTCCACCTTCAAAGCCTGGCCGATTAAAGAGAAGGACAAGTTCTCGATATATGTATGTGTTTGTATTTGTGTGAGTGTACGATTCCCGGTCACACAAAGCATGGAATAAGTATTTGATAAATTGATAATCAATCCACAAATTAACCCGTATTTTATTGTCTTGTAATTAACAAAACCGTCGTTGGATTGTTATCGTAAGGGGGCATATTGCCTGAGGCATATTGTCACTTTTTCAGCTTACTGTTGGAAGCCAGACATAAAATAATAGTCATAATTTGTTTTCGCAAATGTTCGCGTGTAGTATGATTATAATATTTATAGAAGCCTCAGAAACAGAATCGTGAGAAATGATTATTAAGAAACTAACCTTACACTCTGAATCTTGGAGAAGCTGGACTTCCCATATTTACCAGGTTGTAG
>NC_051407.1:36582098-36583846 GCF_015228065.2 Penaeus monodon
ATGACGTAAAGAATTATTTACAGCGAATGAATATAGGTCGCATAGAGAGAATGCCCAGACCACCACGACTGCAGCGAAAACCATAAAACCCTCCCTAGGAATTGTAATGTAAGGAGAGGGACAACAGTCAAAACTGAGGAGGAGAATAAAGATGAGCAGATAACACAGACCTAAAATTTATGCATTCAGGTGGCAAAACAAGCAGCTGATGCAGCAGTAAAAGAAGTGTCAGCTAAACAACAATCCTCCAGTTACCAGACATTTTTCTTCAAAGCCTCATTAAAAAAATAGACCTACAAAATCTCCTCCTAAAATCATAGAAAGACTCACCTACATATTCAACACCTCATTGGCCTCAGAATACTCCCTAAGAGATTCAGGGAGGCAACTATCACGTTAATTTCAAAACTGAATAAATGTCCTAAATTAGAGAACTAGAGATCTGTGTTTCTATTAGGAGTCCCAGGGAAATTCTTTGAGAAAGTTCTGAATCAACTGAGACAGTATGGATTCAGACGATGGCAGAGCACGGGTATAGCCATAGCCATTGCCTATGAGAAAATAGCCGAAGCATCAGTAACTATTAAACAACAGAATATCTCCTACAAGACATATCTAAAGCATCTGATTAAGTAATGTATGGAGCCTTAGAATACCGTTTGCTGCATGCTGATCTTTCAGCTCCCTTCATCAAACTCCTGAGCAATTTTCTGATCACCGAAAAGCCAAAATAAAACATGGAAACACTATTGGTGAAACGTGAAACTGAAGAGTGGAGTACCACAAGGATTGACCATCTCACCCAAACAATAAAGTATACTTCACCCTTCCCAAACTCTGACTATATCTGCTATGTAGATGATGTAACACAAATCATTACACACCTTTCAAAATTCCAAAACATAATGGCCTTCCACACCCAGAAAACTCCGCTGCCCATAAACAGATCTGAACTGGTTTGAAAAATAAAAACGAAAATGTTTCAAATCATCTATGTCAATAGAAACAATACCACAGCCTTAGTCATTGATAGGAACAAAACTATTTTATCCCAAAGCGGTAGTTTCCTCGGACTGTAACTAATGAGCAAAGGAGCCATAACACATGCTAAACAAAAACTCAAAGAAGCAACCCTCACTCAGCAAAATGTAAAAGATACTCAAACTGCAGCGAGAAAATGAAAATTCAATTGTACAAAAGCCTTACTCACCCAGTGTTCGAATATCCGCTAATCCTACTAAAGATGCTCTCCAAAAGCAGAATTCTGAAACTCCAGGCAATGCAAAATAGAGCACTGGACTGATCAGCTGTAATCAGATACCTCATAATTCTTTAAGGAGAACACATCCACGACTGATTTAGAATTAAGCAGATAAACATACAGACCCAGGAACTAGCTGACAGAACATGGGGCAGACGGAAAGCAATGGAAAACCCACTTTTCCATGAACAAAGTATTCTCTCAAACCAATCCCATAATTTGTGTCCGCGCAGCTTACCCCAACCATCATATACAAGACATAACCTGCATCCTGTGCGAAGACTACACGCAACTGAGGTCGACCCTACTTCCTTAGATGAAAACGAAAAACTGAAAATGATACAAAGAAAAGGTAATAGATTCTCACCCGACTCCTCCTTTTCCCCCAGGTGTCGGAGAATGAAGGAGACAATAATTGTACTTGACTTGAAGCTGCAATCTTACCTACTAGTTAGGCATATAACAGGGTAGAGAGAGCAACTATACA
>NC_051407.1:36583867-36584523 GCF_015228065.2 Penaeus monodon
AGTATCATCTAACGTTCCCGGCATTTTAACTCTTTGTGGAAAATGCAGGGAGAGGGGAGAAGAAACTACTGACTACCTGTTGCAACCCTGCCCCTGTGTGTATGGTGGCACTAGAGGCAGAAGTGAGCAGTGCGGGGGGGGGGGGACTGCATGATAGAAAGATAGATTATTCCTTCTGTACATCTCGATACTAGGTAATGATGCTTATATATGTACTTCCTGCTCCAAAGCCATAATATACTATGTAAGAGTTAACTTTCCAGGAGATAAGACACTTCTGCCAAATATAGCCACCATAACAAAGCAGTGCAAAGATGGTTACCCTTTAACAACTTCAAGTGAGTTACAGTTACAGCAAAACTTTTGCAAGTGCTCTCAAGACCATTGGAATGGTACTTTTGTACCAAAACAGAGAATTTACCAAAGCTGCTATCAGGACTGCAGCACCAGGCGTGCAAGATTAGCTCCGACCATAATCTGTACAGCCAAAGCTCAGGACAGTGACTGATTTATCAGCTTCTTTGGCCTAATATCACCCCTAGAGGATGGTGGTACTCGCCCGGGAGCGGTCTCTGATCCCCACGCCTCTTGTAACAGACAGCCTCAATTCCTGAAACAGGAGAACTTCGCCCGGCATTCTAAGGGCCAGTGTCAGG
>NC_051407.1:36586535-36586607 GCF_015228065.2 Penaeus monodon
GAGTCCGGGAAACCGCTTAACCCAAATTCCGCCACCGCGGCCCCCCCCAAAATTATTAAAAAAAAAAAAAAG
>NC_051407.1:36587097-36587656 GCF_015228065.2 Penaeus monodon
AAAAAAAAAAAAATTGTAGCTGTCTCAGAAGGGTGTCGAGAAAGACACCGTAGTATTCTTATGTATCCATATGACTTTCAGGCTCTTGCAAAACTTCCATAAAATGTACTCTAACATCTTTCATGTTTCTAGATTTTTCAGCTACACGTTTGTGGAAGACCTAGCAAAGGGGAATCAACAGTAAGAGAGAAGCAAAGAATGGATTTACCAACCAAGTCACATACATGCCACATATAACCAATATAAAAAGAAATCTTAGTACATTTACAAAAAAAAAATCAGTTTTTATAGTCAGCAATTACTTGTGCGTCATTAAACATAATTAAATGAGCTGTGACCACCTGCTTTTTCATCTGTGCTATCTTTTTCGTCATACCCCTAATGTTCTTATCGAGCACTGACAAAGCAACGCTCTCCACATTACCCAGAGCCTCCCGATTTTTGATAGCAAAATTTTCTGCCCCTATTTTGCGCAGCAAAAAATCAATAACCATACACTTCGTTCAGCTGCTCAAGAGACGCTGCCATCCTGGTTGCACACTTCTGCAAGAACGTGTCA
>NC_051407.1:36588955-36589025 GCF_015228065.2 Penaeus monodon
ATATATAAACATCACTAACACTTATTCACACAAACACACCCAACAAAACAACCACCACACCACACTAATC
>NC_051407.1:36589069-36589325 GCF_015228065.2 Penaeus monodon
TCAAAATTATCTATTTTTATTATTATTTCTATATATATATTTATTATTTTCTATATTTTTATTATTATATATTTCTTATTATTTATTATATTATCTATTTATTTTTATTTATCTTTATCTATTATCTATCTATCTTATATAATCCTTCTTCTATATGATATTTTATTTAAAAATTTTATTAATATTATTTTCTTTTTATCTTAAAATTATTATCTATTTCTTTAATTTTTTTTTATCTCTAATATCTCATATTTTT
>NC_051407.1:36607300-36607874 GCF_015228065.2 Penaeus monodon
ACTTATTCTATTATATATTGTTGACACGTTCTTGCAGAATTGCAACCAGGATGGCAGCGTCTCTTGGCACTGAACGAATGTTGCGTATATTGATGTTTTTGCTGCGCAAAAAAGGGGCGACAATTTTGCTATCAAAACTCGGAGGCTCTGGGTAATGTGGAGAGCGTTGCTTTGTCAGTGCTCGATAAGAAAATTAGGGTATGCCCAAAAGATAGCACAGATGAAAAAGCAGGTGGTCACAGCTCATTCAATTATGTTTAATGACGCACAAGTAATTGCTGACTATAAAAACTGATTTTTTTTTTTGTAAATGTACTAAGATTTCTTTTTATATTGGTTATATGTGGCATGTATGTGACTTGGTTGGTAAATCCATTCTTTGCTTCTCTCTTACTGTTGATTCCCCTTTGCTAGGTCTTCCACAAACGGGGTACTGAAAATCTAGAAACATGAAAGATGTTAGAGTACATTTTATGGAAGTTTTGCAAGAGCCTGAAAGTCATATGGATACATAAGAATACTACGGTGTCTTTCTCGACACCCTTCTGAGACAGCTACAATTTTTTTTTTTTTG
>NC_051407.1:36609957-36610537 GCF_015228065.2 Penaeus monodon
TTCTTATTTCAGTCTTATTTTCTGCTGTTCTCTTAATTACAGGCAAAGTTTCTCCTGTGCCATTCAGCTGTGTGAAAATGAAACAAACAATAATTCTGATAGTCTCTGTTCAAATTTCCAAAAGCATTGGAAATTGCAAACTCCAATACTTAAGAATAAAATGTTAACGAGAGGCAATGTTAAATTGCAAATCAAAAACCCATTCAGAAAGTTACCGGGCTTTAAAAAAAGATTATAATGTGTCTACTAGAATAAGGATGTTGCAGGTGATTCCGATCATTCTCTGTTTAACCCCAAAACCCAATTTCCGGTCGCGAAACCTGCGGCCCGGGCCAGACTGGAACCCAAAGGGGGCCCGTTGACAGACTCGACCATCCTTCGCTTTCCCTTCTCAAATAGTAGCACAAAAAAGATGACATTTTCCCAAACCTACGAGTAATCAACTCTGCCGCGAGATTGTTTCCGTCTTTTTCAGTAGCTGTCCTTCAATATCTTCGTCGCACACAAATCACTTGAAAGCTTGTAATAAACTAGTTGTCTCTCCTTCGCCTCCGGATCTCCCAAACCGAACAAATTTTAA
>NC_051407.1:36610687-36610760 GCF_015228065.2 Penaeus monodon
ATATCCTAACCTAAACTAATCCTAACCAACCTAATATAGATATAGCCTAACCTAACATACCTAACATATTTAA
>NC_051407.1:36610827-36611277 GCF_015228065.2 Penaeus monodon
CAAAAGAAGCACCATCAGTGTTTTCTTTTTAATGTATTTCCATCGGTATGCCATACACTGGAAATCTGACTTGTGTATATCACGCGGGGCAAACGCAAGATTGCAAAAATTTAAACGAAATACTGGAATACTGGAATGACAGGGAACAGCGATTTTTTGATTGAATGAAAATCATTGGACCGTGTATATTATTTAGCTTATAAACTTTTCTTTGCAGATAAGTTTCGAATACTTAGAAGTATTCGAAACTTATCTGCAAAGAAAAGATTATACTATAAGTGTATAAGTCTAAACCCTATATGCAGAAGTTATTGCTTTCGACAAGGCATAACCCTAGAGGATTTTAATCTGAAATCCATTTGCTTTTTTGGGGTCAATAGTACGTTCCAAAAAAGAAAATTATCCCAAATGGATATATATGCTAATTAGAAAATTTAAGTGTATAAAAAA
>NC_051407.1:36626644-36626933 GCF_015228065.2 Penaeus monodon
TTTATAAAAATTATTTTTTTTTTTTTTTTTTTTAATATATATTATATATATTATTTTAAAATATAATAATTTATTTATAATTATTTATTTTTTTTAGTGTTGTGTTTTGTTTTGTTTTTGTGTGGTATATATATATTTATATTTAATATAGTATATATATATATAACTTAATATATAAAATATTAATATTTAAAATTTTTATATTATCATAATTTTTATCATATAATTATTACACTTTATTTTCTATATTTATTTTATAATATATATTTATATTATATAAAAAAAATTT
>NC_051407.1:36627031-36627481 GCF_015228065.2 Penaeus monodon
ATATATAATATATATATTTTATATATATATCTATATATTTTAAAATATATTATATATATTTTTTTATTTTTAGATAATATTTATATATATAATTATATATACCATTTTTTAAATTTTTATTATATATACATTATATATAAAATATATATATATATATAATTAAATATTATATTATTATAATATAAAAAATAAATTATATAATATAAAATATATATAAAAATATATTATATTTTTAAAAAAAAAAAATAAAAAAATAATTAGAAAATAAATTTTTATATATATTAAAATAAAAATATAAAAATATTATAAAAATTTATATATATATATTATAATATTTTAAAAATTTAAATATATATATATCTATTATATATTATATATTATAATATATTTTTAATTAAATATATAAAAACCCAAACCCAAAAAAAAATAAAAATAAATTTTAAAAAAAAT
>NC_051407.1:36627621-36627961 GCF_015228065.2 Penaeus monodon
AAATATATATATAAATATATTAATTTTTAAAAACCAAAAATTTTTAAATAAATTTATATTTAATATATATATTTTAATATATTATATTTATTTTATATATTTTTTATATTATAATATATATATTATTTTAATATTTATAATATAATATATTTATATCCGACAAGAAACCAAAAATTTAAAAAAAAAATAATTTACTATTTATAATATAATTATATATTATTCTATATATATATATAATATTATTATATTATTTTGCACTTCATACCTTCTATATATAAATCTATTATATATATTTATATTATATATATTATAACTTTATTTATATATCTTTTTATAAAAA
>NC_051407.1:36628203-36628632 GCF_015228065.2 Penaeus monodon
TATTTTATATATATAATATATATATATATATATTATATATATAAAAATATATCATATAACTATATTTTATATTTTTTATATATTATATTAATATTATATAATATTATATAAATTTATATTATTTTTTTAAAAAATACATTTATGTTTTACATATTACTTATATATATATTTATAATAAATATTATAATATTTATATTTATTTTTATAATATATTTATATTTAAAATATAATGTATTATTTATATATATAATGTATATATACCATCTATCTCTATATTTTCTTAATATATATATTAATATTAATTTATTAATATAAAATTATATAAAATACTATATGTTTTTATATATATAAAAATAAATATGTGTAAATATATATTAATTATATAATATATATAATATATATATATTATTATATTTAATATAAAAATTA
>NC_051407.1:36628822-36629363 GCF_015228065.2 Penaeus monodon
TTTTATTGTATATTTTTGATTTAATATTATATATATATATAATTATTATAATTATCAAACATTTATTTATATATATTTAAAATTTTATATTATAATATAATTTTTATTATATATATTTAATATGGGGTTACTTACTTATTGTGTGTAAATTTATCAATTATTTATTTTATATATCTTATATATTTACTTTTATTTCATCTAATTTTTTCTTCTTTATTATTTTTCCCTCTCCTTTTTTTCTTTTTTATCTCTATATTATTTTCTATGTTTATAAGTTTTACTATTTTTCTATTATCTATCTATATATTCCTATATTTTAGTTATTAATTTTACAATTATATTTATTATTATATATATTATTTTATATATTTAAAATTCTATAAATTTGTATTTTTAAAACCCGTTACCCTGTTGTCACCCATTTTTATAATCTTCTATAGTCTTATTCTTATATTTATATATATCTATTTTAAAAATTTATTCTATATTCTATCTTTTTTATATCTTTTATTTAATCTATATTTTTTCTTTCCCCCCCCCC
>NC_051407.1:36629395-36629467 GCF_015228065.2 Penaeus monodon
ATATTTATATATGTATATTCCACCCGCATATTCACCACACACACTTTTATTTTAATTCCGTTATGTAAGAGA
>NC_051407.1:36629560-36629699 GCF_015228065.2 Penaeus monodon
ATTTATTATATTATTTATATTATTATATCATTATTATTTTTGTATTTATTTATCTTTATGTATTTTTTTTTTTTATATATCTTTAAAAATTTTACCTTAAAAATATATTCTTTTCTATATATTTTCTCTTATATTTTTT
>NC_051407.1:36629740-36630255 GCF_015228065.2 Penaeus monodon
TGTTCACCACACCCACACACACACCCCCAATATATAATTTTTAAAATTTTAATAATTATATTTTAAAATATATCTATATTTTTATTGTATTTTATATGTTTTTTATATATTTATAATTTAATTATATATTTAATGTTGCAAAATTTATTTAATTAAATAAAAATTTATATAATATATATATATTATATAAATAACATATATATTTTTTTTTATTTAAATTTTCTTTATTTTTTTTCCTAATTTATTCCTTTTTTTTTTTTTTTATTTTTCTATATTTTCTTCATATTTTTTAAATTTATTTTTTAAATTAAATTTTAAAATTATATATTCCCTCCTATATATTGGTTAGGCTAGGCTGGACGCTAAGGTTTGCTTATTTATAATCGTTTTTTTGGTCGGTTACGTTTGGATCTTAGGACGGTTATGTTAGGTGAGAATCGAAAAGTTAAGTTACGTTAAAAATGCCCTGTTGGGTTTAGAATCCTTAATTTAATTTTGGGTTAAACTTTTTATTG
>NC_051407.1:36630570-36630643 GCF_015228065.2 Penaeus monodon
TTAAAATTTTAAAATTAGGTAATTCGATATTTTAGTTTTTTGGGTTAGGTTGGTTGGGTTTCTTGGGTAGGTT
>NC_051407.1:36632017-36632595 GCF_015228065.2 Penaeus monodon
TTTAACCCACCCCCAAACCAAATTAATCTAAAAGTAATCTTTATACCCCTTTAAATTTTCTAATTAGCATATATATCCATTTGGGTAATTTTCTTTTTTGGAACGTACTATTTAACCCCAAAGCAAATGATTTCAGATTAAAATCATCTAGGGTTTATGCCTTGTCGAAAGCAATAACTTCTGCATATAGTGGTTTTTACTTTAACTTATCTATAATCTTTTCTTGCAGATAAGTTTCGATACTTCTAAGTATTCGAAACTTATCTGCAAAGAAAAGTTTATAAGCTAAAAAATTACACGGTCCAATGATTTTCATTCATCAAAAAAACGCTGTTCCCCTTATTTCCTATTCCAGTATTTACGTTAATTTTTGCAATCTTTCGTCGCCCTGCGTGAATACACAAATCAGATTTCAGTGTATGGCATCCGATGGAAATACTTAAAAAATAAACACTGATGGTGCTTCTTTTTTTTTTTTGGGGGGGGGTTTGGTTACGTTATGTTATGTTCAGGTTACGTTAAATTTCGTTTAGGTATGTTTAAAAATTAGGTATGTTGGGTTTGGCTATATCTATATA
>NC_051407.1:36632655-36633526 GCF_015228065.2 Penaeus monodon
CTAGGTAGTTATGGATATGTCAAGTTGTTGGTTGGTATATCTATATTAAATTTTTTTTGGATTGTTGAAGTCAGTAAGATAGGTTTAGTTACGTTTTAATTTGGTTGGTTTTAAATTGGGTTTGGTTTTTTGGGGAAAACCGGGGGCAAGGAGAGACAAATAGTTTATTTCAAGCTTTTAAATGATTTGGTGCGACAAGATATTGAAGGGCAGCTACTGAAAAGACGGAAAAAATCTCGCGGCAGAGTTGATTACTCTAGGTTGGAAAATGTCTCTTTTAGATGCTCTATTTAAAGGGAAAACGAAGGATGGTCGAGTCTGTACGGGCCCCCCTTTGGGTTTCCGTCTGGCCCGGGGGCCCCGGTTTCGCGACCGGGAAAATTTGGGGTTTTGGGGTTTAACAAGAATGATTCGGAATCACCCGCAACATCCTTTTTCTGTAGACACATTTTTAATCTTTTTTTTAAAACCCGGTAACTTCTAATGTTTTAGATTTCAATTTTTCATTGCCTCTCGTTAACATTTTATTCTTAAGTATTGGAGTTTGCAAATTTCCAAAGCTTTGGAAAATTTGAACAGAGACTATCAGAATTATTTTTTGTTCATTTTCACACAGCTGATGGCACAGGGGAAACTTTGCCCGTAATTAAGAGAACACAGAAAATAAACTGAAAAAAGAAAATAAGTTGATATGAAAGATATTCATCATGTAATTCTTTGGGATCTATGCATTTACGAAATAAAAAAATAAATTTTTTAAAAGACAAAATCCCTTCAAAAAATTTTAAAGGAAAAAGAGAAAAGGGGAAAAATTTTAAAGGGCGGGGGGGGGAAAAAAAAAATTTGGGAAAAATTTTTTTTATGAAAAATA
>NC_051407.1:36634449-36635688 GCF_015228065.2 Penaeus monodon
CATTTCAAAGTGTATAGCAGATTCACTGATTACCAAATTAATAGATCCTGACTTTTCAAGCTTCTTAACTAAAAGATTTGGGAAAAGACTAAACAACTTCCTTACGAAAGGACCAACTATCCCTAGTCGTATTATTTCAAGAATTGAGGAACTTCATCTCATTCATTGTTTTTAAATTGCCTTAAATGTTTATTAAGAGGAACAACGATAACTTGATAAGTTTAAGACTAGGCATTTTAAAAAAATTTCGCAAACTTATTTATCCATTTTTCAGCCCAAAGTTAGCCTGCTAAGAAGATACTGCAAAGGGCAGGCAGCACAGCAAATAAGAGTACCTTTACAATCATGAGTTACAAAAAAGCCTTATAAATCGTGGAGGAGAGATTTGCAAACCCCAGTAATAAGCCCGTGCATGGGTGAGGAAAGGGTTTCTTTGTGGAGCGAAATTTTTTATCCAAGGCACCTTGCTGTCTCTTTTGAGCTTCTTCTGCCTTCTTTTTCTTCAGCTTTGTAGCACCAAAGAGATATGTTCTTCCCAAGTCCCGCTCTCGACTTGCTATTGGGGGTCTGCAAAGATAAATAAACCTAAAGAGATCAGTGGCGGCTCACCCAAACTGAGTGGCCAGAGTAACTCTGGGGCCCCAGGCTTTCAAATATTAAAATTGTTGATTAAAAAAACGATATGTTGAAAAGCTTATCCGTGTTGAGGGCTCCCCATTCCTCGACAATCTTCAAACTGGGGACCGTATGCGACACATTAGGTCGTCTGGGGCCCCATCTATATGAAGTCATCCGGCCCACTATAGTGACACTTTCGGGGGGAGAGTGCATTTACATTCGTACCTATTTTACATGCCATATATGAACACTTTATAATACATCTCATAAAACATGTGATTTTATCACATTTTGTTTTCGCATTTAACTCTCTCTATATAAGGAAATGGCCACTTTGGGTCTGAAACTCTAAATTCTTAAAGTCCGGGGCCTCAAGCCCCAAAGCTAGAGATTTGAATTTGTAGAAGAAAAAAGTCTCAAAAATGTTCAAAGCATATATGAAATTGAAGAAATAAGGCATAATATAATGCTTTTTTTTACTTTTATGGTAGGAATCATTTAGTGAGTCAGTTTTCTAAGCCAAACATGCATTCTGATCATTCAACAGGGACGAGCGCGGGGCCCCAAAAGCGCGGGGCCCGGGGGGAATTGCCCTCTCGCCCTCCCTTAAAGCCGGCACTG
>NC_051407.1:36636840-36637239 GCF_015228065.2 Penaeus monodon
GAATCTAAACACTAACGTGGCAACGAAGATCATCATCACTGGGTAAACAACAAACTAAACGTAGTACTTTGGTCTATTTATTTCAACTAAACCGAATACAAACGAATTATTAACAATACAGTAATTATGGCACAATTTATTAATATAGTTTAACAATATGTAATATAGGCTGAGAAAGGGACAATTAACAAGAGCATAAATGAATGATGCTATAAGAGGAAAACGATAATTGTATTTTTTTAAGGAAAACATGATGCTACACATTAAAAGGAAAAACGTATAAATATCACAAATCAATCACATTTTAGAAATGATAAGAAGTCACAAATGTTAGATAGATATATGAATTACTTAATTGCAAATAAATGAGAAAGTTTTTAACTTTCCCATTATCTACAA
>NC_051407.1:36637820-36637941 GCF_015228065.2 Penaeus monodon
CTTACTTCCAGCCACAAAATGTTAAACTGGCGGTCCACATCACGACACAGGAGTGACGTGACTAACTCACGACTCGAACGAACCGTAGAAGCTTAGAAGCAACTGAACACATGACGAATCC
>NC_051407.1:36639247-36639324 GCF_015228065.2 Penaeus monodon
ATTCTGAAATATTTTGCACAGGTCAACCCCCCCCCCTCCACGTCACCCCATTCCACTCCCTCATTCAAGACGCCATC
>NC_051407.1:36639369-36641176 GCF_015228065.2 Penaeus monodon
CAGTTCAAAGTGTATAGCAGATTCACTGATTACCAAATTATATAGTTCCTGACTTTTCAAGCTTTGGGAAAAGACTAAACAACTTCCTTACGAAAGGACCAACTATCCTCTAGTCGTATTACTTCAAGAATTGAGGAACTTCATCTCATTCATTGATTTTAATTGCCTTTAATGTTTATTAAAGAGGAACAACGATAATCTTGATAAGTTTAAGACTAGGCATTTAAGAAAATTTCGCAATCTTAGTTTATCCATTCCTGCAGCCCAGAAGTTAGCCTGCTTAAGAAGATACTGCAAAGGACAGGCAGCACATGCACTGAAGAGTACCTCCTACAATCATGAGGTTACAAAACAGCCTTATAAATCGTGGAGGTGAGATTTGCAAACCCCAGTAATAAGACCCGTGCATGGGTGAGGAAGGTTACCAGTAGACCGGACGTAAAGGTAGCAGCTGACTTAAGAGAGTATGCTTAGGTGTTGTTTAGAGTCGCTTATAGAGATGAATTCCCTCTGCTAGTTGGGAAGTGGTGATAATATGCTCAAGATAGTAGAAAAGCTACTTTTTATCTTCAGACCCGATGGGTAAGAGTGGACCATGAAGTTTGCTCCAAGCACAAGAGAGGAGCAGAGATCAGAGAACTTGTGAGGTTCATCTGCGACGCAGCTGATTTTGGAAAGTTAGTGAACAGGGACCACAAAAGAAACAAGGCAAGAGTCAGCAGAGCAGTCCACAGAGAAAGCAGGTTGGAAGTTTTGCTGCGAGTTCATCTGTCACAGAGAGCAAAGCAGTTATGCAAGATACAAACAGCAGGAAAGCGACTTTGTTGTCCTCAAGGACACTACATGATTGTATGTTCGTAGTTCATAAAAATCAAGGTCTGCTGGCATTTTGTGAGGTCTAGGGGCCTGTGTATGAACTGTTTACTCAAGGACACATAGGCAAGGATGTTCCCACAACTTCATACTGTGGAAGGTTGTGGGAAGAAACACAGTAAGTACTTTCATCTGCCGAACAAGTGCCTGTAGAAGTGACACTTGCAGTTAATTCAGCATCCCAGAACCTCACTGTGAGCCTTCGAGTGAGTAATTTTGCCTGCAGTCAGAGTGGAAAGCTGACCTTATCCATAGTTCCAGCCATTGCTGATATCTATGCAATTTTGACCTTGGAACTAACTCTTCTAACTTTACAGAAGAGTTGTGTGGGATGCTGGGTACCAGAGGTGTGACCTGTCACATGGAACATCACTACCATTGCCTTTAGAGTCCACAGTCACCACTCTTCTCATAACAGACCTTGACACACAGAAACCTTACTGCATACCAGAGGTAACTGTCAAGCCAACACTGAACATAGACCTATCGGATTGTCAGCATTTTGCGGTCTAGAGATAGCCAAACCTGAAGGACTTAGGAGCTAGAAGTGAATCAGGTATACCTATTGATAGGAGAGGATTGTGCAGACCTCTTACTTCCTGAGGAAGTGAGGAAAGGACAACCAGGGGAGCCTTTTGCTATTCACACACCACTAGGCTAGGTAATATTTGGTCCAGCTGATCTCTTTAAACCCACTGTTCTTCATCTTCGGAGAGAGAGGAGTCAACTCGAAAACACTTGGAATGTCTCATTTTGACTTGATCTTGAAGGCTTGGGAAAATAAAAAACATTAGAGGATAGTCATTATACCTTGAGTATCCTTTTTAAGGCAGAAAGGCATGATAACCAGACTATAAGAGAAAAAAGCTTAATGATACTGGGGAAGCAGCTGGACCTAAAGGAGAAATACATTGAAGAGATTCATAAACTACTT
>NC_051407.1:36641303-36641385 GCF_015228065.2 Penaeus monodon
TGTCACAAAATTGAATGGGCTATCCCAGAATAGTTATATGAACCAAGGGCCAGTCCTAGTCATTGTGGCTGATACTACAATA
>NC_051407.1:36641434-36641653 GCF_015228065.2 Penaeus monodon
CGAGTCGTCTGCCACAGTCACCTCACTCAGCACCGGTGCAGGCAAGCAGGCAACAGCCGCGTGCCGAAGTCGGCGGTGTGATGCTGCCAGAGAAGACAGCGCTTATTCACCTCGACGTGGGAAAGTGGGATGCAGCCGTTCGGCCACTCAGTATGCTCGGCTGTAGACGACGTATTTCCCATATTGTATTTATACTGCATGCTCACCGAAAAATAGACA
>NC_051407.1:36641738-36642633 GCF_015228065.2 Penaeus monodon
TTGGTAACCCCAAACGACATGAGCACCAATGTAGCTACCCTTTTTACTGAAGTGAATGCCGCCTCCATCTGCCTCCTGCTCTTTTCATCAAATAAAGCCCTCATATGGTTTCGGCGTGCCAAACCGCAGTTCAGGCTCAAGGACATAGCAAAGGTGACCACCAAAGCAGACCATGTCGTGGCCGTTTTGCTTGAGGAGGTTTTCCACCGGTTAGCCCCCTGGTTAGACAGCCAGCCGGACAATATTAAATACGAAAGGCTGAAGCAAAAGCTGTTAAAGGAGTTTTCACTTTCTCCATCTCAGAAGGCACAAGAAATCTTCATCTCCAACACACCACTTGGAGACTGTACTCCAAAATAAGTCTGGCAAGAAATCACCAGCCTATGCCGCCTCCCCATCAAATATGCACAAGGTACGTTCCACGAAATGGATCTTAAAATAGAGATTTGGTTCCGCTCTCTCCCTGGCAACATCAGGGAGAATATCCACGACTCAGACGAGATGGCCACTGAAGTACTCCTCACCAGAGCCAACGCACTAATGGAAGCACTTTGGTAAGCCTGCCCTCAACCAACAGCTCCCGTTTTCCCACTGGCTAGTACTAACAAAAATCCACCACCACATCAACCCACTTATCCACGACCTGCCCCAGCCCACGCGATGTTTTGGCCATATCCATGTGGATGTCGTCGGACCTCTCCCACTGTCACAGGGCAAGAGGTGTATCTTTACCATCATTGACCACTCTGCCCGCTGGGTCAAGGCTCCGCCAATGGAGCATGCGGCATCAGATCCTGTGGCCAGGCACTCCTTAGCTCAGTTCCTGGATCGCCCACTTCGGTCTCCCAGAATACATAATGTCTGATAGGGGAGCGAGTTTCATTTCAGAGCTGTC
>NC_051407.1:36642866-36643273 GCF_015228065.2 Penaeus monodon
AGCGACGGCTTAAGTGACACTCAGCTAGAGGACCTCCACTAGGTAGTCCAGCAATTTGCTCCCAGTAGACCCACCCATCATTCTCATCACCTGTCCTACACACTGCCAGGACTGCATATGGCTAAGTTCGTTTTTCTCTGAGATGATGCCCACTGCCTACTGCTATCCTGCCCTTACAAAGGTCCTTTCAGGGTCCTCTATCACTTCCCCAGGGCTTTCAAGCTACAGCTCGATGGACAGACTAACTGGGTCACCATGGAGCACCTTAAACCAGCATACATTGATGCCTCGGACAATGATGACGCCATTTACCTGAGATCTGGATGCCATTCTCGACCTTGCAGGATCCTCAATCTGTAGTCCTTTCGTCCTTGATAGTGGGGAAGCATTGTAGTGGACACCACAAT
>NC_051407.1:36643323-36643592 GCF_015228065.2 Penaeus monodon
TGAGTCATCTGCCACAATCACCTCATTCAGCATGGCACAGCCTTGCTCGGCCTCCATACAGAGTCAGCCGGCAAGCAAGCAGGTAACAGCCGCTTGCTGAGGTCAGCGGTGGGATGCTGCCAGTGAGGTCAATGCTGATTCGCCATGATGGAGAGTGGGATGCAGCTGCTTGGCCAATCAGCGTACTTGGCCATGGATGACACATTTCCCATATTGCATTTATACCGCATGCTCACCGTAAAATAGACAGACTACTCTGCACCTCTGAA
>NC_051407.1:36643655-36645861 GCF_015228065.2 Penaeus monodon
CCATCATGATAGTAGGGGTCCTTCTAAGACTCCAGGAAGGAGCCATCACTTTTCTGGCAGACAGAAGCAGTGTTTCACCAGGTGATATGAGATAACAGCAAAGTGTTAGGTTAGCTCTGGTTCCAAGATGACAATACAGGGAGGACTGTCTGTGACATACCAGATGCCCTCTAACCTATTTGGTGAGGTGTGGAACCCAAGCGGTTCAACTATGCACTACAGCAGTTGACTAGGGAATTTGAGGAAGAGTCCCTCAGGCTGTGTTGAACACTGCCCAGCATAATTTTTTATGTGTACATGTTTTTTATGTGTTGAAGTCTGTGAAGACTCTGGAGATTGCAGTACCCCATGCAAATTAAGTAATACAGTTGATGCTTAGAAGAGATTTCAAACAAAGTTTGATATCAGCTTGAATAAACTATCCATAAACAGTTAGCAAGCTGTGGGATACAGGTAAAGAACAACCCAAAGAACCAAGAGAGGAGTGCCCTCAGCACTGTGCATATCACTTTTACTATGTAAGCCCATTCATTCTCATGGCCAGAAGACTGTTTTGGCAGCTGTGTCGATTGGAAAATGGCTGGGACAAGTCCTTACCAAGGGACTTGAAGGAACAAGTAGTTGAGAGATGTTTTAATTGTATAATTTCTGTGATGCTTCTGAGTATGAGAATGAAGTAGTTTCAAATTTACTGACCACCTTCGAAGACCATACAGATTCAACCTTTAAAGGTTTCCACTATTCCACCCCTAGAGTTGGCTGAAGTACTAGCAGCAGTAAGACTGGACAGGTTTCTACAAGAAGAGCTAGAGCCCATGGAAGAATCTGTTTATTGGACAGACAGCACCATTTAATTGTGGTTCCTGCAGAGCTCAAGGAAGAGGTTCCAAACCTATGTTGCTAAGATTCTGGAGCATACTACACCAACCCAGTGGAGACATGTACCTACTTTGGAGAACCCTGGATATAAAGAACAACAGCAGACCTTGTTAGTGATGAGCACTGGTGTAAGAGACAAAATTTCCTGTATTGTAACCGATCATGCTGGCCTCATGTGATATTTCGAAATCACTAGCCTTTTTTTTCTCTTCTCGAATTGGAAATACATTCTCAGTGTTAGCATGAATCATTAAGAGTTCTATTTTTGGAAAAAAAAAATCCCAGACAGCTCACATTTAACTGTAAAGAACTTGAAAAGATGGTTGAGGTTAAACCCTCCCCTCCTTGATGTATACCATCAAGTCTGAGGAAGATCATACAAGCAGGCTTTTGAGTCACTACTGGTATTGCTTGAAGAAAAAAATAGCCTAGTCACTGAGATTATGCCAATTTCTTCAAAATAAGTTATATCAGGTGAGACCATTGGTAGCAGATGAATTGAGAATTGATGAGGAAGCCATCATTAGACATTCCCAAAAACTACTCTTGACCCTACTTGGTAAGATGATCCCAAGAAATCAGCCTCAGGCTTGCTGTTGGTTGGAGGAAGGTTGACTAAATCTAAGCATGAAGACTGTACCAAGTATAAGCTGATATTGCCTTATGAGCACCATGTTTCTAAGCCAATAGTAGAATACATTCATCATAAAACAGGTGGAAGTGGAACATGTGCTGGTAGACATCCTTGTAAGGATTGCACATCAGTGACCTTTAGGAACCTGAGAGGCAAGACAGAAGTTCAGCAGATAGCCAGTCAAATCTCAAGATAGATGACAGTGTTGATTCAGCAGGATAACATACCCAGGAACAATAAACCACTAGAATTAGTTATGGAAATATATATGAGTGCTGATGGTTTAGCTTGCACTGTGAAAATGCCATAGATCAAGATTAGCAGCTGTCTAGGGCGTCTCTAAGGATGAATTAGCATTTGAAGAGCATTTTCTGATGAGGTATAGGGGAACCACTGCCTCTGAGATTTTATGTACCAGAAAATTTAAGATGCATTTAGAAATTTTGTAATTCATGGCTACATGTTTTGTACATCTATATTACTTGCTTTATACTTCATATTTTATATTTTGTATGCGAGTTTGTACCATATGCCAAGCTTTCCAATTGCTTTAGCTTTTTGTAAATGCACCATTCCAGTAAAGTCAAGGTATAACATCTGGTATTAAAAACTAGATTTTGTAAGTGAAATAATGTCTTTATTTTTCAAAACTTTTACAAGTAAACATAATATGAAAGGTATTACTAAGGGCCT
>NC_051407.1:36646758-36647906 GCF_015228065.2 Penaeus monodon
TAAATTTTTGGCAGTTTCCCCAAAATTAAAAAAAGGGTTTTAAAAATCCAAGGATTAAAGATTTTTAAGCCATTTTTGGGTTAAGTACAAACTCCCAAGCATTGGGGCTTGGGCCCTGATGTCTCATTAACCCTCATAAATGTTGCTGCGGGTTGGGGAAAACCCAAAAACCTAATATAAAAATTTGACGTCCGAAGACCCCCCCCCCCTCTCTAAAAATGCCCGCCCCTATTTTGTCCATTTTTTTTTGGGACTTTTTTAAACCCAAAATTTGTACTGATCAGGGAAGGGAAATTTGGTTTTTCTTTTGCCGATTTTTGATATAGTTTCCAATTTGGTTTTGTTCTGGTTTGTTCCCGTTGGCCCCTTTTCCTTTATGCAACAAAGATCAAACCAAAAAAAAAACGAAGGCCTTTGTCGACATTTTAAACCAAAAAAGCAACCAAATAACACCAAAAAAACCACAATACACACCTCTTTAATTTGGGGGGGTTTTACAAATATTTAATGGAAATAATATACTGATATTTGGAAATTTAAAAAGAACAATATTTTTACAAAAATGTGTAAATTGTGAAATTTTAAAATTTCCCCCGTGTAAAAATCGCTTAAATATGGGAACCCAAAAGGGGTGTTTAAAAATTTATAAATTAAGTAAGTACATTTTTTCTGTTTTTGCTGAGGATTCAAATTACGAATAGAAATTTTTAGAATAAAAATTTCCAACCACCCAAAATTTTGCCCAAAGATTTTCCGGGTAGCAAATTCGATGAGTTCACTTTTTTACAATTTTGCTTATATTGTTTTGTTTAGTATTAACTTTTAAATTTTTGAATTGTACAATAATTTTAAATAAAATGGTAGATGCATTTTTAAATAAAGCTGTATCCAATTCCCATCTTTTTCTCATTCAAAAGCGGTTCATTTCCCAGGTATTCCCTCCTCAACGGATAAAATTTTTAAAACATCGTTTTTCCCACAAAATTTTTTGGCCCGGGTTGTAGATCAAGGGAAAAAATCGAGAACTAGCATTTTTCCCTGCAAATAAATGGTATTTGAAAGAGAAAACCTGTGGGTTCTAGAGTTTTTTCGTTTTCTTTTTTTAAAATTTATTTTTTTGAAGAGGAATTTTTTTTGGGAAAAAATTT
>NC_051407.1:36651643-36651900 GCF_015228065.2 Penaeus monodon
GGTAACCAAAACAAGGGGGTGCATAAAGGGAAAAATTTTGGTGTTTAGCAGAAAAAATGAAAAAACTGGGAAAAATCGTTTCTTTTTTATTTCATTTATTTTTACTTGCCTCCACTTAACCTGAGGGAGACCGTCTCTTTAAAAATTTCCCTTTTTGGGGTTTAAAAATTAAAAAAACCTCGTAGATGAACTCGAAATGACTCTTCTGGCCGTCTGAAAAAGCCGTAACGGTTTGATTTCACTTGGAAAAGAGTACC
>NC_051407.1:36651917-36653248 GCF_015228065.2 Penaeus monodon
ATCTGACATTTGGCTAAGAGTGCCGGGGGAAAATGGGGCTCGTTTAAGCCTCTTGGTCATCAGGGTTTTTTCATAATGTTTTTTTTTTAAAGCAAAGCCAAAAGCAAATTTGTGAATACAAAAAAAAATGGCAAAACAGAAAAAAAAACATATTTTACAAACATGGTAAAAGTGTCAATGTGAGATGATCAGGTGAGATAAATATGAAGTGAAATCTGATTTAATGTGAACACTGTGATATTGCTCAATAAAAGATCAACCCAACAAATAGAGGCAAAGGGAAAAATTTTGGGGAAAAATTTTCCCTTTTAAATTCCACGCAAAGACAAACCCCCGAGGCGACATCCTAATCCCCCTACGGAAAAAAGAATTTTAATCCCTACAAAACCCCCCCAAAGGAAGAATGCAACTTAATTTACGCCCATTTTTCCAACATAACCTCCGCCCAAAAGGCCCAACTATAAAATCCCGTTAAAAAAAAAAATTCCAAGAGAAATTTTTTGGGGAACCATTTTACCCGGAAGGAATTAAAACGGGATATCCCTTTTTTTTGATTTTAGAATCATCTCCGCGAAAACGTTCAAAACCCTATAAAAATCTGGGAAAGTTTACAGAAGAGGATTGGTCCCACGTGCCCTTTACAACCATTAAATTACAAGTGTGGGTTTGCCCCTCACAGCACTTATACAAAGAAGGACAAAACCCCGGCGGAAAAAATTTTTTAATATTTTGGTTTTTTTGCCTTATTTTTTCCCCCCAAAAGGGACCGGGGGGATTTCGTGAGAACCGATTTTGTGAAACAGGTAAATATGCGGCTGTCATGTTGAAGGATAAAGCATTTAAGGGTTAAGTAAGAGGACATTGCATAATTTGTTTTGTAGCAAAGATCAGAGCATAAAATATTTAAACGTTTTTTTAGTTGTTTAAAGCTTCCGCGGGCCCGGGGCCACCCCACTTTAAGTCTGCATGTTTAAATCTTGGGGCCCCCTAATTTTTTGAATGGGGGGTTGGCTATTGTGCTAATATGATTATTATAACCAGCATTGGTAAATTTCAGAAGACCTCAGTTGTAATTGTTTGCATGTAAACGGTGTGGTTTAAAGAGGAGATATTTGCAGGAGAGCGTGTCTGTGTATTTGCTAAGGATGACATTTTAATTAAAATATGATTATACAAAGACATTTGTTCTGCACTTTTGGATACCTAACAAAGACCAACCCAAAACCCCCCTTATGCCCAGCCACCAAAAAATTTTTATATAGTTTTCTTTTGATGCCAAAATGAGATAATCCCGTGCAAGTTTAACCCTTTCCCCCAACTTAAGATTGCAA
>NC_051407.1:36653731-36653837 GCF_015228065.2 Penaeus monodon
ACTTTCCCTATATAATTTTTATGAAAAAAAAGAAATTTTAAAGCCAATAAGCAAGATAATTTAAAAAAAAAAAAAGTTGCAAAAAATAGTAAAGTTTTTTGGGAAA
>NC_051407.1:36657486-36657642 GCF_015228065.2 Penaeus monodon
AAAATAATTGCAAGGTTGGGTGGCTGTGTGATACAAAAAAATTACAGTAAAACATGCTGTTCTGTGTGAAATAACTGGTATAATTTTGTAAACAAGAATGTTCAATAAATTCTGCTCTATAGGAAACATTTACCAAAGAACTAGGAGAGAAAATAA
>NC_051407.1:36657790-36657947 GCF_015228065.2 Penaeus monodon
TCCAGAACCCTAAGGGTTCTCAAAGTCATGAATGGGATCATCTATGAATAGCCAGGGGTTTGAAAGAGTGTCTGTGAATGTTTACTGTAGTTTGAAGGTACAATTCAGGCCTCCAAATTTATATTCCCAATAATTTGTAAAAATCTGAAAGATACTG
>NC_051407.1:36658060-36658560 GCF_015228065.2 Penaeus monodon
GTTATTTATTTATTTAATTATATCAGTTCCATAAATTAAGACAGTAGGTCAAAGTTTCAGTAAATTCAGAATGTTCAGAAGCTCTGGCAACACTAGCTTCAACTCCCCCCACCCCCCCTCATCTTCTATTGCAACTCTACTGTCCATACAGGATATATCCCAGTCTGCATCCCATATGTAGTGACTAAGTGTATCCCCCATGCACCTCTGTCCCTCTCTTGCTTGCAGGAGAGACAGTAGTTCAGTACACCCTCAGTTGTCATTGTTGTCTGTGAACTGATTATTGTAACTTAAAGTTGAAAATTGTGTGTAGTAGACATAATGCTGTTGTTTTCTTTTCATCATACTGTGTTTGAACTACTACTACTCATATTGATTTTATCATCATCGTTTTTCATTTTCTTGATTTAAAAAAGCTAGGGGGGTAGATTGAAAATTTGAACCTTCTTTGGGGTCAGTAAATTTAAAAGTTGGAGAGCCATGCTTTAAGTCATTGACCA
>NC_051407.1:36660202-36660408 GCF_015228065.2 Penaeus monodon
TTAGTTACTTAAGCCTACTTATGAGGTGCTATATCTGCTCAAAGCAGCCAGGGCCAAACAAATGCACAATTGTTTAGTGTGTACATCTTAGTGAAGACTTGATTGCCTTGTAAATGGTAATAGTTTTTGCTTTTGCTTTTTTTATGTTTCATAGGCATTAGTATTGATAATATTATAGTAATTTTAATATCAGTAATAATAATTAT
>NC_051407.1:36660618-36661750 GCF_015228065.2 Penaeus monodon
TATGTGCACAAAATTCTCAACACAAAGTACAGTAAATAATGCAATTATCGGGTGTGAACAGATAGTGACTCCACTCTTTTTAATATATTTCATGCAAAATCACTAAGTCTTTTATATGGTAGCAATAGGTCCTTTGTGATGTCAGTGTGAATATTTTCACTACTAAAGACTATATATCTATCAATAAACTAAAAATATTTTGAGGACACTGAACAAGAGGAAACTATATTTACATTACATGCATTTCACTCTTGCTTGTCTGTAGTTGCAAATCCAGGGATTATATTTAATTTGGATGATAGAGGAAGTGTTCTTTCTTCACCTTTTCCTAGATATTGTCTTATCAAGAATGATGGTATATCAAGAATGGAAAAGTGAATGGACATTACATAATTCATTGAAATTCAGGTTTTAACATTATACACCATTGTTTTTATTTAGAGATAGTTGATTCATATATGTGAACCTGACACAAAAAAAAAAAAATGATGATAATCATCAATAACCTAGATATTTGTTTATTTATTTTTACAAGCATTTTTTCCACTTGCATTAGTTCAAACACTGTATGATGAAAAGAAAAGTAGTTCAAACACAGTATGATGAAAAGAAAACAACAGCATTATGTCTACTACACACAATTTTCAACTAAGTTACAATAATCAGTTCACAGACAACAATGACAACTGAAGGTGTACTGAACTACAAGTGTCTTGTTGATGGTAGTTACATTTCTGTTGTCTGATTACATCATAGTGATAAGGGAAGCAAAAGATTTGTGTTGTTAAGGAATAATTTTTCCTAGAATATCCTCTGTTTTGGCTTATTTTTGTGTAAGAATTTAGAAATTCAAATGTTGGTAATTTTTTGGCATTGTTTGTTAACAAAATGTTAACTATTAACCCCAAATTCAGTCACATGCCTTACATCAAGTATAGTCAGCTGTTTAAGGGAAAAATTAGCAGCTTGGGAAACACCCTCTGTGAGTTTAGCTCCAGTCCGTATTTGTCCAGTGAACAAGGCTAAAAAGTGACTTTTTCCTACTCTGAAGGGGCTATATCTACTAAATTGCTTTAGTAATGGCCAAACAGGGACACAACTGTTTAGCATGCACCACTGAGTAAACTCAATA
>NC_051407.1:36661818-36663059 GCF_015228065.2 Penaeus monodon
TTTGTGGGTTACTTAATGCTGGCACAGATCACCTCGACATGAAAAGATATTTCTGTGGTTTTACATAAATAAGAGAGTATGATGATATGCTGTACTGTTGTATATACATATATATTTTATTGAAATAGTGAAGATGTTTGTTTTATATATATTTATGTGTGTGAGACTGCAAAGTTAGCTCATTTAACTTTTGTCACTTTCATTGTGTTATTGTTTCCACCTGTTCCCATTGGGAATGAGTGCCCCACAGTTTATCAGTACTTCATTTAGCAGCACTTTTATTACTGTTTTTTTCAAGTGGCAAGAATGTGAAATGCTGATGTATTGTGCACTTTTTCCAGGGATAGCGTATAGCTTGTCTCATGTGGACCCTGAAATTTTTGAAGCTGGAGTTAGTTCTCCACCAGCATAGACAAACATGAAGGAAACTGGGTCTGCTGCAATAAAGGCTGCTCAAGAAGCAGCTGCAAAGGTCAGTTTTTCTTTGCAATAGAATAGTATTTCTCATACTTTTTTGGATATGACCTTAAACACAGATTTTGGGGGGCCCAGCAATGCCCAGGGTGGAAACATTGATTTCATCTAATAAATTCAAATGGATGTTAGTCATAATTAGATAATAAGTTTCGGTATTTCTTACTTCTGGTATTTTACACTGCTTATTTTTCTTCTTCTTCAAAATCAACCTAATACTCCCATGAGCATTTCTGTTGCCTTCATTTGGATTACATTAATGAGATTGAGAACAACTGCTTAAGGAGTTAAATTTTTTCAGATGTCTTTTGAAACTTCATTACTTTTCTCTTCTCTCTCAGTGATCGGTTTGTTCTTGTTTAAGGAGAGCATTTGTAATCAACCTCATCCCTTTTTTATATGAGTGATTTGCTATGAATTTTATGATATGATTTATCTCTCATCTTTCTTTTTCTCAGAATCTTATGTCTTCATTATTATTGATTTCCTCTTTTTCAGATCGTTATGTCAGACACAATCCTTGGTGTTTCTTGCCTTTGTTAATGTGTTGAAATTTTTTGTATGATAATTTTTTTTTTTCCATAATCAAAACTACTGAAGTGTGTGTTTATGGGTAGATAAAAGTGAACTTAACCTTTGAAGAGCCTTGATTTGTCTAAAAATCAAGGCTAATAGACCTATCTCTATTATTACTATTTATGGTTGTCAGGCTTGGGATTTCACAAACCCTGCATTTCATCATGCATCCTCATAATTACTCATTTAGT
>NC_051407.1:36663994-36665084 GCF_015228065.2 Penaeus monodon
TATTTTTCCTCAAAGAAAATATCCATCTTCAAAATATACTGCAAAAATAGAAGCGAAAAAATCTCTAGAACCTACAGTCGTTTCTCTTTCAAATACCATTTATTGCATGGAAATATGCTAGTTCTCGATTTCCATTTGGATCTACAACCGGCCAAAAATGTCGTGAGAGAACAATGTTTAAAGATTCATCCGTTGAGTATGGCAATACCTGGTAACTGAACCGCTAGAATGAGAAACAGATGGGAATTGGATACTAGCTTTATTTATATCGCAATCTACCATTTTATTAAAATATATTGTACAATTCAAATTAAACAGTTAGTACTACTAAACAAATCAATATAAGCATATTGTAAAGAAGTGAACTCATCGATTATTTGCTACGGAAGATCTTGACTACATTATGCCTGGTTGGAATATTTTATTCTAAAATTACTATTCGTAATTAGAATCCTCAGCACAACAGAAAACATGTACTTACTTAATTTATAAGATTATATCACGCCATTTTGTTCCGATATTTACGCGATTTGACACGGAAATTTTTAAAATTGCACAATTTACACATATTGTCAACATATTGTTCTTTTTATAATTTCCACTATCAGTATCATTATTACCATTACTATTTGTAACCCCCCACAGTTAAGAGGTGTGTATTGTGGTGTTTTGGTGTTATTTGGTTTGCTTGTGGTATTTAAAATGTCAGACAAAGGCATTCGTTTTCTTTGGTTTGATCATTTGTTGGACATATGGAACGGGTCCAACGGTAACAAACCAGAACACACCAACTTAGGAACATTATATCAAATATCGTCACAGACAACAATTACCCTTCATGATCAGTACATTTGGTTCAGAAAGTCAAATAAAAATGCTGACAAAATAGGGGCGTCATTTCAGAGAGGGGGGGGGGAGTCTTCGGACAGTCATTTATACTATTAGGTTATTGTTTCCCTAACCAGTCAGTCAACATTTATGAGGATTAATGAGATCATCAGCCTAAGTCCCAATGCGTTGGGAGTTTGTACTCTACCAAAGATGGCTTAATATCTTTAATCATTGGATTATCCAATTTTCTAATTTGGAA
>NC_051407.1:36665996-36668503 GCF_015228065.2 Penaeus monodon
AGGCCCCCTTAGTAATACCTTTCATATTATGTTTACTTGTAAAGTTTTGAAAAATAAAGACATTATTTCACTTACAAAATCTAGTTTTTAATCCCAGATGTTATACCTTGACTTTACTGGAATGGTGCATTTACAAAAAGCTAAAGCAATTGGAAAGCTTGGCATATGGTACAAACTCGCATACAAAATATAAAATATGAAGTATAAGAAAGTAAATATAGATGTACAAAACATGTAGCCATGAATTACAAAATTTCAAAATGCATTTTAAAATTTCTGGTACATAAAATCTCAAGGCAGGGGTTTCCCCCTATACCTCATCAGAAAATGCTCTTAAAATGCTAATTCATCCTTAGAACGCCCTAGACGCTGCTAATCTTGATCTATGGCATTTTCACAGTGCGAGCTAAACCATCAGCACTCATATATATTTTCCATAACTAATTCTAGTGGTTTATTTTTCCCGGGGTTATGTTATCCTGCTGAATCAACACTGTCATCTATCTTGAGATTTGACTGGCTACTCTGCTGACTTCTGTCTTGCCTCTCAGGTTCCTAAAGGGTCACTGATGTGCAATCCTTACAAGGATGTCTACCAGCACATGTTCCACTTCCACCTGTTTTTTTGATGAATGTATTCTACTATTGGCTTAGAAACATGGTGCTCATAAGGGAATATCAGCTTATACTTGGTACAGTCTTCATGCTTTGATTTAGTCAAAATTCCTCCAAACCAACAGCAAGCCTGAGGCTGATTTCTTGGGATCATCTTACCAAGTAGGGTCAAGAGTAGTTTTTGGGAATGTCTAATGATGGCTTCCTCATCAATTCTCAAATTTATCTGCTACCAATGGTCTCACCTGATATAACTTATTTTGAAGAAATTGGGGATAATCTCAGTGACTAGCTATTTTTTTTTTCAAGCAAAACCAGTAGTGACTCAAAAGCCTGCTTGTATGATCTTCCTCAACTTGATGGTATACATCAAAGGGGGGGAGGGTTTAACCTCAACCATCTTTTCAAGTTCTTTACAGTTAAATGTGAGCTGTCTGGGATTTTTTTTTCCAAAAATAGAACTCTTAATGATTCATGCTAACACTGAGAATGTATTTTTCCCAATTCGAGAAGAGAAAAAAAAGGCTAGTGATTTCAAAATATAAACTTTAGGCCACAGATGGGGTTACAATACAGGAAATTTTTGTTCTTAAAAACCAGTGCTCACCCAAAAAAGGGTCGCTGTTTTTTTCCTTTAAATATTCCCAGGGGTTGGGAAAGTAGGTACAGTCTAAAACTGGGTTTGGTCTTTTTCTCCAAAAAATTTCTTTGAAAAAAACAAGGGTTTTTTTGAAAACCTTTCCCCTTAGCTCTGATTGAACCAAATTAAATTTGGTTTGCTTTTGGGTCCAATTAAGAAAAAAAATTCTTCCTTTGGGGCTAAAGTTTCTTAAAACCTTCCAGCCCCTTAATTTTGGTAAATTTTCCACCCAAATTTTAATGGAAAGGGGAAAACCTTTGGTTGAACTGGGGGCTCAAAAAAAGGTGTAGAATTTGAAACTCCTTCCTTTTTCTTTTCAAACCACCCCACGGGGAAATTTTAAACTTTAAAAACTTTCAAACTTTTTTTTCCTTCAAGCCCCCTTTGTAAACTTTTTCCTGGGATTTTCCAATCCACAGTTTCAAACTTTTTCCGGGCCATAAAAAATTTGGGTTTTCAGGTGTGAACACGGGCCTAAAGGGACTCCCCCTCTTTTTTCCCGGGGTTTTTTTCTTTAACCGGGGGTTCCCCACATTTCAACAAATGGTTTTTAAGGGGGGCTGGTTTTCAAACTTTTTTAAATTCTCTTCCAACCCAATAAATTTGTTTATTAATTTCAGGGGGAAAAACCTCCCTTTCTCCAAAAATTTCTTCCGGATTAAACCCCCTAAAAAATTGTAACCTAAAAAAAATGCGAGGCCCGGGCCTTTGAGGGGAAAAACCCCCCAAATTTCCCCAAGTTGCGGTATTTGCTATTTTTAAAACCGCGGTTTTTAAACCAATTAAAATGGTTTTAAAAGGGGGGCCCAATCGGTTTTGGCAAGCAGTCCCCCCCTTTTTGGGGTTCACTTGGGAACCCAGGAAGAAACCAACCGCTGACCTCAAAAAGGGGGGTTTACCCTGTTTCCCCTGTCGGGGCCCGAAAAGGGGGCCCTTTTTTCCTTGGGGTTTGAAGGCCCCCCCCCTATCATGTGGGTTGGGGGCCCCGGGGGAAGTAGTGGGCCCAAAAACCCCTTTATATAAGGGGAACAAAATTCAGATTGAGGACCCTGCAAGGTGAGAAGGATAAATCAAAAATGGGAAATTGCCCGGGGGGGCCCTAAGTAGCGGGTTTGGGCCCAAGGTGACCCATTTCTTCATGGCGAATAGCGGGAAAACCGGGGGAGGATAAACCCGGGGAAACCTTTTGAAGGGCGGTTACCTGCGGGGCTTCCGGCGCCCTTAGAACCCAGCCGGGCCCAGTAAAGGGGTA
>NC_051407.1:36668664-36668858 GCF_015228065.2 Penaeus monodon
AAAACAGGTGATGAAAATGAGGGGGGGGTCTACGGGGGAGAAAATTTGGGTGGACTCCCTATGGGGGGGCCCTACTGAGTGTCACTTAACCCCTCGCTGGGAAAATTCTGGGGGCCCACATGGGGGGCTGCCCGGTATACCATTTGGGCCACAGAATGGGTGAGATCCCCCAAAGCTTTGTCCTGAGCTCCAGA
>NC_051407.1:36668984-36672507 GCF_015228065.2 Penaeus monodon
GGGGAGAGTGATCCCGACACCCTCTGAAATAAAAAAAACTCGTCCCCTATCAGACATTATGTTTCGGGGAAAGACCAAAGGGGGGCGATCCGGAACTGAGCTAAGGAGTGCCTGGCCCCGGGAAATTTAAATCCCCGCAGCTCCATTGGCGGACCTTGACCCGGGGGCAGAGGGGCCCCAAAGGGTGGAAAAAGATACACCTTTGCCCGGTGACAGTGGGAAGGTCCGAGGGACTCCACATGGATAGGGCCCAAAACTTTCGCGTGGGCGGGGGCCCAGGCGTGGATAAGTGGGTTTGATGTGGTGGTGGTTTTTTGTTAGTACGGGCCACCCGGGAAAAAGGGAGCTGTTGGTTGGGGGCGGGCCCTTCCCCAAAGTGCTTCATTATTGCGTTGGCTTTTGGTGAGGAGAAATTTCAGGGGCCCATCTCGTTGAGTCGTGGAATTCTCCTGATTTTTCCCAGGGAAAAGAGCGGAACCAAATCTCTATTTTAAGACCCATTTCGGGGAACGTCCCCTTGTGCATATTTGATGGGGGGGCGGCATAGGCTGTGTTTTTCTTCCCAGACTTTTTTTTGGAGTACAGTCCCCAAGGGGTTGTGTTGAGATGAAGATTTTTTGGTGCCTTCTGAGAGGAGAAAGTAAAAACCCCTTTTAAACAGTTTCCCTTCCCTTTTCGTATTTAATTGTTTTGGCGGGCTGTCAAAAACCGGGGGGCCCAAAAACCGGGGAAAACCTCCTAAAAGGCAAAACGGCCACACATGGTTGTTTTGGTGGTCCCTTTGCTAGCCCTTGAGCCTAAACTGGGGTTTTGGCACCCCAAAAACCATATGAGGGTTTTAAATTTAAATGAAAAAGCAGGAGGCAGATGGAGGCGGCATTCACTTCGAAAAAAAGGGTAGAAATTTGGGTTGCTCATGTCGTTTGGGGTTACCAATGTTGGAGGGGCCCTAAGGGGGGAGTAATGAAGAGCCCGGGCCTTGATGATATTAGAAAGCAAACTCTATCAAACCCCCATACCCTGTCTTTTTTTCCCGGTGAGAATGAAAGTATAAATACAATAGGGGAAAATAGTCGTCTACAGCCGAGCATACTGAGTGGCCGAAGGGGCTGCATCCCATTTTCCCCCCTCAGGTGAAAAAGCGCGGCCCTTCCTTTGGCAGCACCACACCGCCGACTTGGGCCCACGCGGTGTTGCTGCTTGCCTGAAACCGGTGCTGAGTGAGGTAAACTGTGGCAGAGCCCGGGGGGCGGGGGGAAAACTTTCTAGCGGGGTTTTCGCCGGGGCCGATTTGAGGGTTATTGTATATCAGCCCCCCAATTTTGGGAAACCTTGGGAAACTGGCCCTTGGTTCTATAACTATTCGGGGATACCCCCTTCAATTTTTGAACAGTAAAAAACAACTCTGGTTTTGTCTGGCTTCTTGGTGTTGTTAATTGGTTTGATTTGGAAAGCCCCAAACCCTTACCATCACTTATATGTCTTTAGGGGCATTTTTCGAAGCCCCACCCCTTTCTCAAGTATTTTAAATGAATCTCTTAAAAGTTTTTTCTCCTTTAGGTCCAGCTGCTTCCCCAGAAATCATTAAGTTTTTTTCTCTTATGTCGGGTTTATCATCCCTTTTCCCCTTAAAAAAGGAACTAAAAATAAACTATTCTAAGTTTTTTTTTTTCCCAAACCTTCAAAATCAAGTCAAATGAGACATTCCAAGTGTTTTTTGAGTTTAATCCCCTCTCTCCGAAGATGAAGAACAGTGGGTTTTAAAAAAGACAGTGGACCAAATATTACCTTTCCTAGTGGTGTGGGGAATAGCAAAAGGCTCCCCTGGGTTTTTTTCCCTTTTCCCCACTTTCCCCAGGAAATAAGAGGTCTGCACAATCCTTCCTATCAATAGGTATACCTGATTCACTTCTAGCTTTCCCCAATCCTTCAGGTTTGGGGGATCCAGACCGCAAAAAGGCTTACAATCCCCATAGGGCTTGTTCCGTGTTTTGGGTTTAAAAGTTTCCTCTGGGAGGGAGTAAATTTTTGTGTGTCAAGGTCTGTTTTAGAAGAGTGGTGACTGTGGGCTTAAAAGGAAAAGGAGTGAGTTCCATGTGACAGGGCACACCTCTGGTACCCACATCCCACACAAATCTTCTGTAAAAATTAGAAAAAGTTAGTTCCAAAAGGGCAAAATTGCCCCTAGATACAGCATGGTGGGAAATATGGATAAGGGCAGCCTTTTCCCCTCTGACTGCAGGCAAAATTTCTCACTCGAAGGCTCACAGGAGGTTCTGGGATTTCTGAAATTTAAAATGCAAGTGGCTACTTTTACAGGACCTTTGGTATTGTGGCCTCTTGTTCGGCAGATGAAAATACCTTTCTGTGTTTTTTTTCCCACAACCTTCCACAGTATGAAATTGTGGGAACATCCTTGCCTATGTTTCCTTTTAGTAAAAGTTTTTACCAGGCCCCTTTGACCTCACAAAATGGGCCCGCCCAAACCTTTTATTTTTATGAACTACGAACATACAATCATGTATGTCCTTGAGGACAACAAAAAGTCGCTTTTCCCCGCTGTTTGTTCTTGCAAAAACTGCTTTGCTCTCGTGACAGATGAAAATCGCAGCAAAACTTCCAACCTGCTTTCTCTGTGGACTGCTTGCTTTAAATCTTGCCTTGTTTCTTTTGTGGTCCCTGTTCACTAACTTTCCAAAAGCTTTCGTCCCCAGATGAACCCCCCCCAATTTTCTGATCTCTGCTCCTCTCTTTGCTTTGGGGGCAAACCTTTTATGGTTTCCCCTCCCTTACCCATCGGGGCTTTAAAATAAAAAGTAGCTTTTTTACATCTTTAGCCTATTATCACCCTTCCCAAATAGCAGAGGGAATTCAAACTCTATAAAGCGACTCTAAACAAAACCCCAGCATACTCTCTTAAGTCCCGGGTGCTACCTTTACGTCCGGGCTATGGTAAACCCTTTCCCCACCCCTTCAAAGGGTCTTATTACTGGGGTTTTGGGAAATCTCACCTCCCCCGATTTAAAAAGGCTGTTTTGTAACCTCTGAAATTTTGGAGGTACTCTTCAGTGCATGTGCTGCCTTGTCCTTTGCAGTATTTCTTAAGCAGGCTAAAATTTGGGCTGCAGGAAAAGGATAAACTAAGATTGCGAAATTTTTTAAATGCCTAGTCTTAAATTATCAAGATTATCGTTTTTTCCTCTTTAATAAACATTAAAGGGGGGGGGGGAAAAAAAATTAAAAACCAAAGAAAGAATGAAGTTCCCATTCCCTTTAATAAAAACGACTAGGGATAGTTGGTCCTTTCGTAAAGGGAAATTGTTTAGTCTTTTCCAAAGCTTTAAAAAATCAGGGAAATATATAATTTGGGGAATTTAGTGAATTGCTATACACTTTGAACTGAATCACATCAAAATCTATTTATTTATTAAGCTTTCGGAAAATCAAAATGGCGTCTTGAATGAGGGAGTGGAATGGGGGGACGTGGGGGGGGGGGTTGACCTGTGCAAAAAATTTCCCGAAT
>NC_051407.1:36673170-36673255 GCF_015228065.2 Penaeus monodon
AAACATTAAAAGGTGAAGGGGTTTTGTGTTTGATTTACAAAGGGTTTTCCCCCTCCCCCCCTTAAAACCCCCCCCCGCTCCTGCA
>NC_051407.1:36673801-36674246 GCF_015228065.2 Penaeus monodon
TATTTATAATTTCCACAACACACACAACAAAACGGGGAAAGGGTTTTTGTGTTGAAAGGCTTCTTCGGATTTGTCATGTGTTCATTTCTTTTCCCCTTTAAAAACTTCTACGGTTTGTTTGAGTCGTGAGTTGTCCCCGTTCCTCCTGTGTCTGATGTGACCGCCAGTTTAACATTTTTTGGCTGGGGAAATAAACTGTAGTTGTTGTTCGGGGGGCCCGGTTTTTACTCTGCTTTGTATGTATATAAAATATGTAAAAGTAATGCATTTGCCTATGAAAGTTTTTTTCATAGGGTATGTATGTATGCATAGTAAACACGGCATATGTATATATTATACAAAATACATATGCATATGTAGGGAATGTGCCTATGTATGGGATAAAAATGTATATTTCATATGCATATGTTTATGATTCGGAGATGATGATAACCGCGGCTGCTTC
>NC_051407.1:36674556-36674950 GCF_015228065.2 Penaeus monodon
ATAATTTATATTTACATACATATATATTTGTAGATAATGGGAAAGTTAAAAACTTTCTCATTTATTTGCAATTAAGTAATTCATTTTATCTATCTAACATTTGTGACTTCTTATCATTTCTAAAATGTGATTGATTTGTGATTTTATACGTTTTTCCTTTTAATGTGTAGCATCATGTTTTCCTTAAAAAATAAAATTTTATCGTTTTCCTCTTATAGCATCATTCATTTATGCTCTTGTTTTAATGTCCCTTTCTCAGCCCATATTACATATTGTTTAAACTATATTAATAATTGTGCCCTAATTACTGTATTGTTAATAATTCGTTTGTTATTCGTTTAGTTGAAATAAATAGACCAAAGTACTACGTTTAGTTTTTTGTTTAAACCCCCTG
>NC_051407.1:36676185-36677481 GCF_015228065.2 Penaeus monodon
TTTTAAGGGAGGGCGAGAGGGCAAATTTCCCCGGGGCCCCCCGCTTTTGGGGGCCCCGCGCTCGTCCCTTTTGATGATCAGAATGCATGTTTGCTTTAGAAACTGACTCACTAATGATTCCTACCATAAAAGTAGAAAAAAAAGCATTTTATATTATGCCTTATTTCTTTCAATTTCATATATGCTTTGAACATTTGTGAGACTTTTTGCTTCTACAAATTCAAATCTCTAGCTTGGTGCTTGAGGCCCCGGACTTTAAGAATTTAGATGTTTCAGACCCAAAGTGGCCCCTTTCCTTATATAGAGAGAGTTTAAATGCGAAAAAAAAATGTGATAAAATCACATGTTTTATGAGATGTTTTTAAAAAGTTTTCATATATGGCATGAAAAATGGTACAAAATAAATGCCTCTCCCCCCACGAAAGTGCACTAATTTGGGGCCGGTGACTTCATATAGATGGGGCCCCGACGACCTATGTTCGATACGGCCCCCCATTTTAAAGTTTGTCGGGGGAATGAGAGCCCTCAACACGGATAAGCTTTCAAATATCGTTTTATTAATCCAAAAATTTAATTTTTTGAAAGCATGGGGCCCCCAGAGTTACTCGGCCACTCAGTGGGTGACCCGCCACTGATCTCTTTGGGTTTTTTATTTTTCGCCCCCCCAATAGCAAGTCGGAGCGGGACTTGGAAAAACATATCTCTCTGGTGCTAAAAGCTGAAAAAAAAGAAAGCAGAAGAGAAGCTCAAAAGAGAAGCAAGTGCCGGGGATAAATTTTTCCCCCACAAAGTAACCTTCCTCACCCACACGGGTCTTTTTACGGGGGTTTTAAAAATCTTTTCCCCCCCACGATTTATGGGGCTGTTTTGGAAACCCCAGATTGTAGAAATCTTTCAAATGATGTCTGCCGTCCTTTGCAGTACTTCTTAGGGGGGCTCTCTGGCTGAGGAATGGATAAACTAAGTTTCGAAATTTTTTTAAATGCCTAGTCTTAAAATTTTCAAAATTATCGTGTTCCCCTTTAAAAAACATTTTAAGGGCAATTAAATCATGAATAGAGAATTCCCATTTTTTGAAGTAATACGACTAAGGATTTTTGGCCTTTCGTAAAGGAAATTGTTTTGTCTTTCCCCAAACTTTTAGTTAAAAGCTTTTAAAAATCAGATCTATTAATTTGGTAATCGTGAAACTGTAACCTTTTAAAAGGATCACATCAAAATCTATATTTATTTTAAGCTTTCGGACTCAAGATGGGGTCTTGAAGAGGAGTGGAATGGGGGGACGTGGGGGGGGGT
>NC_051407.1:36678925-36679052 GCF_015228065.2 Penaeus monodon
ACCCTGGTGTCTGAGCATTTTTATCACCGACTTTTGCGTTTGGTTCTCCCCGGGTGGAATTGGGATCCGGACAGGGGGCGGTAAGTAGGTAAGCGGTGGGGAGGCAACAGACGGAGAACTAAGAAAA
>NC_051407.1:36679275-36680133 GCF_015228065.2 Penaeus monodon
AAAAAAGACAGGAAACCGTCATGCGAGAGGCACGAGCATAAACGAGTACGGGGGAGTGAAATGGAAAAGAAGCAATACGGTGTTGACTTGGGTTTTTACGGGGCCCTTAAAACTTTTTACGAAAAAAAAAAATTTTGTAAAATACTTTTGCTCGAAAATTTTTTCCTGTAAACTTTTTTCTGTTTTTTTATAAATTTTCCTTGAAAAATTTGCTTGTTTAAACTCTTTTCTTGAAAACTTGATTTTTTAAAAACCCTTTCCCGAAATTTGCTTGTTTAAACTTTTTTCTTGTAAACTTGATTGTTAAAATTTTTCCCTGAAACTTGTTTTTAACTTTTTTTCCCTTGTAAAATTGATTGTTAAAAAACTTTTCCCCTGTAAATTGTTTGTTAAAAACCGCCCCGGGAAAATTAAAGGTTAAAAACGTAAACGTGATTGTTATATAGTAACTTTAAAACTCTTTGCTGAAAAACTTGATTGCTGTAGAAAAAGAGCAAGTTGATTGTAAACCTGATTGTTGTAAAATCCTTGTAAAAAAATTTTGAAAAGATGAAAGAAGAAAAGAAGTTTTTTGGAAATTAAAAGAAGAAGAATCTCACTGAAATATTTTCGCAAAAAATTTGTTGCAAGAGAAGAGAGAGAGAAAAAAAAACATAATTTTTTCCCCCAGAATAAAAAAGTTTTTTAGTCACAGAAAAACGGATATAAAATGAGGGTAATATTGCACTTGTTTATTTCGTTTGTTTCAAAAGTGGACAGAAAAGTTTGAATAAAAGCATGTTGTAAAAAGAAGGAAAGAGAAAAAAAAGGGAGGAAGAAAATACCACTTTTTGATGAAATTGGAAAACAAAGGGAAAG
>NC_051407.1:36680218-36680293 GCF_015228065.2 Penaeus monodon
TAAAGGGGTACACAAAAACTGCGTTTTCGAAGACCCAGGCGAAGTAAACCGAACGAATGGGGTAAAAGACATTAG
>NC_051407.1:36681625-36682197 GCF_015228065.2 Penaeus monodon
CAAATAATTTCGCGTTGACCCAAAATTTTGTTTCCAGAACCAAGGACAAATAAAAAAAGATTGAGTTTGCAAAAGATGAAAGAGATCTGAGAATATCCAAATTTCCTAAGTAATTTTTGCGGGTTGCATCACACGGGGGCAAAGGGACACCCAGTGGATTGAAAAACACTACTAATTTTTCGTGGTTTTATTTTTTAAAGGGGGGGAAAACTGAAGTGTTTTGGTATTTAGAGACCCGAGAATTGCAAAGAGGGGTAGCATGGGGCCCCCCTTGAATTGCAAAGACTAGTTAAAAGTTTAATAATTTCTATTTACATTTCAGGGGGAAATTGCAAGGGAGAGACGGGGGTTGACATTTATAAATTACGGGAAGGGGCGATGCAAAGTACGTTTTCCCTGTGGGATTAATTGGATAAAGTTTTAAACAAATCTCGAGATAAGTAAGGGGGTGTACAATATCTTTTTTTTCTCGCCCGTTTAAGAAGAAAACGAGTAAATAAAATCATTTGGGAACAGACAGCGGGAAAAAAAAGGGGAATTTAAGTTGAATTAGATGTTGCTTTTGGGGACAG
>NC_051407.1:36682345-36683631 GCF_015228065.2 Penaeus monodon
AATATAACAAAAAAAAAAGACAAAAAAGAGGAGAGAGAGATCATATTACAATCACACTTCCCCGGGTTCAAAAAGTGTATATTTGTTAGCAGCGTACACGAATACACAAATCTCCAAAAAACCATTGGGCCAAAGAGGAGCAGGGAAAATTGAAAAAAGAACGGTGCGTGCGAAAACTCGTAAGTTTGAGCAAATAAAACAAGTTTTAAAAGGGGAAAAGGGCTGGTGAAATTTACCAAATAAAGGAGATGTTGTGAGAGATAAAAAATTAAATGAAAAAAAAAGATAAAAGGTAATAAATAAAAAAGAAAACCCGAAAAAAAGAAACAAAAATAGATGATAAAAAAATAAATAAAAGAAAAAAAATAATATTTAAGATAAAAAGTGGGGGATAGTTTACACAAGATAAATCAAAAATGATTGAATAAAGAGTAAAAAAAAAAAAAATTTCAAAAATTTCGATAATAAAAAAAAATAAAAATGGAGAATAAAGAAAAAAACAAGAGAGGAAAAAAAAAAATTAGGGTAATTCCACAAGGGAAGTCAAAAATAAAAAAAAAAATACTGGGAAAAAAGAAAAGAAAAAAATAAAAATTCATTAGAAAAAAAGAATTAATAAAAAAAAAAATAATCCCCGAATAAAAAAAAAAGAAAAAAATACAAAAGGATCATAGAAAAAGATTAAAAAAAACAACAAAAGAAAGAAAAAAGGCGGAAAAAAAATTTTTATCCAACCTGGACATAATATAATCTTATCGCTACTAAATAAAAAGATAAAAAAAAGATCCTCGCTGTTTTAAAATTTGATAGGTGTAAATTTTCCAGAGTTTTTATTTTTATCAGACCGGTAATGGTTCCAAAAGGTATTATTATCTGAAGAATTTAAGTCGTTTTTCCCGCTAAAATAATTAACCCAAAACCCAACCAATCACATGTATTTTTTTGTATAAGAATTTTGAAGCTCCCGGGTTTAATGAGAAAAAAAAAAAGTATCTCATTTTTATTTTTGAGAAAAAAAAAAAAGATAACCATATTAGGAGGGAAAATCTTTCCATAATTTCCCCCAAGATTTTACCTTTTTAAAAACTATTTAGTGTTTTTTTTTTTTTTTAATGGATCCGTTTTAAGAGAAAATATCAAACGCAGTTATATTTTTTTTTACCAAATTTTAAAGTTCTTGAGATGTCAGCTTAGGCGGGAACTCAAGGCTCAAAATTAATATAACTTTTTTTTTTCACTTTTTGTCGTATATTTTTTTCCAAGTCGGAATTCAAGCTTTCCCCCCA
>NC_051407.1:36683715-36683838 GCF_015228065.2 Penaeus monodon
ATAGTAGTCATTGATGCTAGTTTATATCATCACTTCATCTTTTATATGCATGGTAAATAAAACACAGTATGCTATTAATGAAAACATAATACATCTATTCATACATACGCAGTGAAATACACA
>NC_051407.1:36688241-36688504 GCF_015228065.2 Penaeus monodon
TCTTTCTTGGAACACCTGAGTACATGATTTGCAAAGATGTAGATCCGTCTATGTGTAAATCATCATTGCCTAAATTGGCAAAGTGAGTGTGTTTATTTCCCCCTGCTTAAAAATTTAAGAGATCCTTCATGAATACAGTACGGCATCTGTCTTCTTGATGCTGGATTTAAGAAGTGCATAACATCAAGAACCCATGGATGAAGGCAGCAAAGAGAAGACTGCATTTTCAATACACAAGGCGCACTATGAGTAGCAGAGCATGC
>NC_051407.1:36692866-36693356 GCF_015228065.2 Penaeus monodon
GTATTGAAAATGCAGTCTTCTCTTTGCTGCCTTCATCCATGGGTTCTTGATGTTATGCACTTCTTAAATCCAGCATCAAGAAGACAGATGCCGTACTGTATTCATGAAGGATCTCTTAAATTTTTAAGCAGGGGGAAATAAACACACTCACTTTGCCAATTTAGGCAATGATGATTTACACATAGACGGAATCTACCATCTTTGCAAATCATAAGTACAATCATGGTGTTCCAGAGACTGGTCTACAACCTGATTTGTCCCTTTTCCACAAGTTCTTTGATCTCTGCCTTGACAAGTGGTCAAGCTGCAGGAGATAAAAACCAAGAGTGCTCAAAGATTGGTTTTCTTTGTTTCTGTGACAATTCGATTTTTGGTCAATTGTGTCTGAGGTAAAGGTTTTCCCTCCAAGTTGAACTCTTGCTGATTCTCTCTTAGAATTTTCATGGCCTCTGCTCTTTGGGTTCTCGTGACTTGTCATTCATCAACCTTA
>NC_051407.1:36693547-36694816 GCF_015228065.2 Penaeus monodon
GGCTTTTAGAAGTTGTTGCAACCTCTCCTCATTGTACTCAGCAGGTCTCTTTGTTGCCCACTGGGGGTCAAAACAGTTTAGTTCCTGGTTTAGAGAGTCTCCACCATCTTCCTCAGCGTACTTATTCGTTTCGAGGGTAATGCTCATAAAGTGGTATATAAGCTAGAATAATCCTCGGTAAGAATCACTGCAACCTCTAATCAACTACTGTTCAAAATTTCCAAAGTGGTAGTGAATCACTCCACCAGAAATTGTTGGCCAGATAATCCAGCATTGTATCCCCTTCAGCTAGTTTTTACCTGTGGATCAGCACAATTGTTTACCTCTTGAGATGTTTCATCGCACAAAGGAAGAATAACCCAAACAACAGCAACACAGTTATGGGGTACTTTTCTGCTGAATGCACTCTTATTATAACCTCTAGACGTCTCTCATTTTTGTCAGGGTCATTATCCACCTCTTGTAGCCCTACACTTGATTGATGAGTTTGCAAAGTAGAGTTGTGTGTAAAAGTGCTTTTGCTAGCATTACTTTTTGAGTGAATGTCTTCCTTTGTCTGGAAAGTTGTTGGTTGCCACCATGAAAAGTAGTTTTCTGGATCTGTAACCTGGAATTTCTCTGTCATGCTTTTGATCTCCAAACTCACAGGGTAGTTAGATGATTCCTTCAGTTAGCACAGCTCCACTAGTAGCACCTTGATATCTGATGGATGTAGATCGGAGGTTAAAATCCTTATGTGCTCTGTCTTCTTACAGCGGTGTATGAATAAGAGTAAGGACTGCTCCACAGTTCACTAATGCTTCAAGGCTAACAACTGTGTAGTTCGAAAGATATGGTCCCATGACACCCATAGGGTCCTCATGAGCCTCCTGGAGACACTACCCCCTTTGTTATGGTGATGGTGTCCCCACTGGTTGGCTTTCCCTGTTTTTTGCTTGGACTGGGTTTGCCCACCTTTTACAGTCATTAGCACTGGCCTGGCTGACCACAGATGAAGCAGTGCCTGGGAGTGTTGCTAACACTTTCTTGTGACCGTGGTGTTTCAAGTCCTGGTATGCCTTTGGCCAGGGTATCTCTGATGCCTTGTCCTCTATTGAAATCTCAACTGTGTCTTTCTAGACTTCATCTACATTAGATATATTATAATCACCTACACACACATAATTCTACTTCCTACTTCCTCAAAATGAAAACACTTACAGTTTCACTCTTTACACTGTAAGTGGCAAGCATTGCTTAGGAGCAGTTGTCAAATCTATGTTTTTCGTT
>NC_051407.1:36694853-36695018 GCF_015228065.2 Penaeus monodon
GAGACACCTCTTGCAGATATAAGTCAGTCTTTAGTCAATAGTTTTGTGTATTGAATAGTTGTAACATTTTGACATCATTTCCTCAATCAGATTTCTCTTTGTAGATTTTTGTAGAAATATTTCAACCACTCACAGTCATTGTTAAAGATTGACCTCTCCACATAA
>NC_051407.1:36695146-36695352 GCF_015228065.2 Penaeus monodon
GTAGTGCACTCAGATATTACAATATAAACCCTATTTCTTAAATAAGTTATATAAAAAGAATTCTGCAAATTGTCACAGTATTTAAAATGAAATGGATATGAAAATATATAAAAAATCAGACATTCCATGTCTTTGTTTTTTATTTGAATGTCAGTGCCCTCAGTAATACTTCTTACAGCTTACTCTCACTAAAGGGATGAATGTTC
>NC_051407.1:36695474-36696234 GCF_015228065.2 Penaeus monodon
TAACCTAGATGTTTGTTTGTCCAAAGAGCAAAACAGATGTTTCTTATAATTAATTACCGTCCATTTTTCTGTTGTAAAACAGTTGTGCAACAAATTATTATTTGTCATGTAATTCTTATAAAGCATCAGTTGATAAGCATGCTACTTTCACATTTGTCAGTTAGCTGCATCCCTATTTAGCCTAAATTGTTATAATGCTTAAATGTTATGAAAAGGGAAGGAAAAAATAATACTAGATTATAATTTTCCATGTCAGTGTGTGGTAATTCATAATATTTTCTAAAGTGTACATAATTTTGAGAGGGTGAGACTTTTGGCAAAAACGAATCATCTCACATTTTCCTGCACTTTTTTGACTTGGCGAGAGAATATCAGCTGCTTTCTTCCAAAAATTTGATGGTGCCCCAGTTATATCAAAATTACATAGAATTTTATTATATATGTTACACAGATGTTTCATGACTGAATAGGGAAGAACAAATGAGAACAAACTTGTTTAAATTATATATTTTTTTCAATCTTCCAACAAGCAAACTATCAAGTCAACATGGTAATTAATGTGTAATGATATGCCAAGGCAAGGCAAATATGGGCAACAAATGATTGCATGAAAAATTTATTTGTTTTTTGTTTTACTGTTATATTATTTTTAAATAAATTTCGGGGAAACATTTTAGCCTTTAGCGAGTGTAAACTCTAATGAGTATAGCTAAGTGAGGGCATTAACATTTGATTAGGAAATTAAGATAGGAAATGTCTG
>NC_051407.1:36696390-36696568 GCF_015228065.2 Penaeus monodon
ATAGCCAGCTGTACCAGTTGAAAGTGTGGGGAACTGTACAGCCTACAAACCTTCAAAACAACTGATGCACCAAATTTTGTGCATGATAACTGAGGTGTTAAGTTTTGAGGTATATGTGAACGTGGCATACCAGAGGGTTGAGTGCATACATTTACATTCATGTATTTCTCCATTTATA
>NC_051407.1:36696886-36697841 GCF_015228065.2 Penaeus monodon
GTCTGTCATAGTGGCAGTTGGGCGCATCATGCACATCATCATGGAACATAGTCACCGCAAGGGGCATGGCATGCCTCGTCCAAGGGGTCCTAGACCCAACCCTGCTCCAGGTCTGATGGGTCCAAGGCCTGGGAGTGGCCCGAGAGGTCCCCGTCCAATAGTGTTCAGGCCTCCGAGACCAGACATGTCTGCTCCCCCTCCACAGTCACAGCCTCCTCCTCCACTGACTAACGTGAGTGGTCTATTATTATGTCTGGCGATGTTACATTTTTGTAATTACCTTTTTGTTTGTTTCTGAGAAAATTAAGAAATGTCAACAGTGATGTGCTTATATGGTGAACATTTTTATTGAAAATAAACTGCTTTGGTTGAGCATATTGTTAGATTGGTTCTTCATGTTGACTCACCTTATTTTCTCACTTCTAATTTGATGTTAATGTGACATCATAGTGAGCGTAAACTAGTAAATCTGGTGCTATGTAGCATCTTTCCTCTAGCCTCAAGGCCACAGAGAGATATGTTACATTTATAACTCTTGCTTCCCACTAGGTCTTTTCCCATATGTCTGGGTGGGGTCTCCTACCCAGTCTTCCTGCACTGCCTCCTCTCCCTTCATACATTTGTCTCATGGCATTCCTGAGCTACTTGTGATATAAGTTTTGTTTTTGTCTTTTATAAATTCATGTAAATACTTGTTTTATTGATATGGAAATTAGGACGTATATTTATTGCCATATATAAATGTCTTATATATTTTTTTGATAATTTTCCTATTTTCACTCATCTGCAAGGTCAACTTATTCTTTGTTTGACCTACCAGCACAAGACATGTAGTTTCTGGTGTACAAATTGAGCTCATTGATACATTAACGCAATGCCTCCAGGAGAATTTGGGGTGCCCTTGGTCTACACTTTGGGGAGTATGCAGGGCCAACTGTGCCTCCTCTTTCAGACT
>NC_051407.1:36698171-36698331 GCF_015228065.2 Penaeus monodon
AATGAAAGTTACAGGTTCACAGCTGGAGTTAAGAAAGCACACTTTTTTGGTATTTGACATCTAGGGATAACAGGTAATGCTACCTTATAAAAAACTATAAGATGTAATGCATACATCACAGTTTAGCTGCAACCAAGTCAGCCATGACGGGAATAGCATG
>NC_051407.1:36698423-36698504 GCF_015228065.2 Penaeus monodon
CCAGAGGCATTGGGTTAATGACTAAATTGAACCATGATATACCATGGAATTGTAGTCCCTAAGGCTTAATTTGGTTATTAT
>NC_051407.1:36698925-36699166 GCF_015228065.2 Penaeus monodon
GTAAAAAATTATGTTTGGAGCAAATTGTGTTCTTGATGTTTTAATCTTTAAAGGGTGCCCTTGGTGTTACCAGATACTTTTTGCAGGTTTTGCCCCCGTTGCCCCTAAAAAGTGCATTTTGGCATCCTTGCCATCACACCCAGCCACATAAAAGGATTAGTTTCCATATTTCACTATAAGGATTTTTTATTCTTAACGTTTGTAGAACCAGAATTTTCTTCTGCTGGTATGTCTCAAATTA
>NC_051407.1:36700956-36702574 GCF_015228065.2 Penaeus monodon
TCATAATCTGCAAGGAATATTATTTAATACCAACTCTGCTCACTCACAAAGACAAGGTACAGGGAGACTAAAGGATGACAAGGGAATGGGGGAATGGAGGGGATTTTAGGTGTTTATGTTCATTTGCAAGAGGGGAGGATAGGGGACTTTGTAAGGGGTTCTATATACATTATTTAGAATATTGTAATGATTCTTATTTTATACTAATACTTTTATACTATATCATTAATAAAAAGAAGAGAGACATAGCATGTGATGTGCTCAGATTGACAAAAGGGTTGGAAAAAAGCTACAGTTGTGGATAATCTGACTTCATAGTTTAAAGTTACAATTTCAATTTTTTTTAAAGAGATTTTTCAGTAAACATTCATATATAAAATATATAGCCAGTCTTCTAGTTTGTGTATTTTTACAAAAAAGGAAACTTTATGAATTGGAATGTGATTATAGCTGTTCGAAGGGAGTGAAATGTATTTTTGCATGAAATACTTGAAAGTAACCCAATTAAATGATAAAATAAAGCAGTGGCTTTCTCTACAGGTGCAAATAGAAGGGTGAAAAGCTGCAGTTGCTATTTTAAAAAGTATATGTCTTATGTTACATATGTCATGTATGTCTAATTCAAAAGTTAATGTAATTGAATTGTATATTTATAGTAAGGGGAAGTTGAATAAATTTTAAATAAATACGTTTTTTGTCAAAACTGTGTTTAAATTTAAAATGAATAATGATTTGGATAACAACTAACTTAAAACTTTTCAGATATTTAGAGAAAAGGTCTTTCTGCCTGTAAACATTGGACTCAACCCAACTGAAGTGCGAGCACGCCTGTTGGGGGAGAGTGGAATGAATCTGCGTTACATTCAGGAAGAGACTGGGGTTGCCATATCAATTCGTGGCATCGGTTCTGGCTACCTAGAACATGCAACTGGCCAGGAAGCACAGGATTCTTTGCACTTTTACCTAGAGTGAGTGATAACATTAGTTCAAGATTGGTGTGGGGAGACTAGTTAAAAGGCATGTAACTTCTAGTGGTAGAAATGGATGAAGGTATTTTAAGTAGCCAGTAGTTTTAACCAGTACTTACATGCCTTAAAAATGTTTTACAAAAGTGATGCCAAAATATTTTTGGCAAACTTTGCAAACAGTCCAAATTCAATTCTGAAAAATGACACACTATTAGAATTATTATGACAATATTTTTTTTGTGTCCTAGATAATTTCTACTTTGCTGTGCATATGAAAAGTTCACACATTTTACTAGTACTATAATTTATTTGATGTTTTTCTTTCTCTCTTTTTCTCTAATAGAAATTGCCCTGTGCAATTTCCTTCCACACCCTTTAAAAAAAAAAAATTACCTATGGTAAGAGCGTATGATAATACATTACAAATTTCCCGTACATTCAGTCCATGGGTTGCCATAGTAACAAGGCTATTTTGGTCTTTTAGGAAGGGGGATAGGATATAAAAGATGCGGGTTTTAAATTAGAGATTTTATTAGTTTTCCAGTATAGGCATACAGAGTAGCACACTACAGTAAACAAAAGGTGAACAAAAAAAAATACTGAATAGGTATAAAATTGATTTAAACTCTACATTATACTGTTTCCCTTAA
>NC_051407.1:36702601-36703284 GCF_015228065.2 Penaeus monodon
CATTCCTTAAGAGTGTTAAGCAATGCAATTTTGGTGTAGTATTTGAGAAGTGATGTAAAATTCAAGAAGTGTAGTAGCAATGTGGGAGGAGTTTGGTCTGATAGTTGGAAATAATGTATACACTGGACTTAAAACTGCAGACAGAAATGTGTAGGGTGATGAATCTCACAAGAAAGAGAGAGAAAAAAAAATAGTCTTTGTATTCATAGCATTTGCATCTTTAAGCAAATGTGATGAAAACCTTGAGAATTAGATTTATGAATGAAAAAATAGATCAGTGTTTGTATGTCATGACCCCCCCCCCCCCCAGGATTTTATCAGATACCTGTAGAGGATAGGAATAACAAAAAACTGAGTTGTTGCATAAGTTGACTTTTATTGGTGTGCATTTGACATGATAATGAGAACCACAGTGAAATTTGATTTGTTAGTCAAAATTATCAATGGTGGATAAATCTGTTTTATATGTATTTTCATTGATTTGAATTGCAAATAATTTTCAGATTACTTGCTCTAGTTTCTTTTTATTTTTCCCCTTTTTACATATTTGTTCATTTCTTCCTCCTGAGTTTTTAAGATGATTGCCAACATTTCAGACATGACAACCAAGAACAGTTTAACCAGGCAAAAGAGCTAGTAGTGAATCTAGCTCAGACAGTCATAGTGGAGATGCAACAGCAGTT
>NC_051407.1:36703332-36703521 GCF_015228065.2 Penaeus monodon
TCAGCAATTACAGCAGCCAGCTCCATTGTTTACTCAGCCTCCTCCTCAGCAACCGGATCTGGCTTTAGGTAGATGTTATTAGTATTATATTTTCTGAGAAATTATAGATTAGCTTCACCTTATTTAGACCTCTCATTATGCCCTCTTCATCTTAATAAGAGTATTGACTAAACACACACTCACACACAC
>NC_051407.1:36709003-36709131 GCF_015228065.2 Penaeus monodon
TAACCTACTTGAGACAGGTGCTTCGTAGTGCCATACACCATATTTGCTGGGTGACAAATTTAGCGGCGATTGCTCTGTTTCTCTTCCAAGTCGCAACTTTATTTTTCGTATGTCTCTCTCTCTTTCTC
>NC_051407.1:36709467-36709595 GCF_015228065.2 Penaeus monodon
TACATCACGTCTCACGGGTGACACACCCGGCAGATGGGCAAGAAGAACAGCATCTCACATATGAGACACCTGGATATAAGTCCTTTTCTGGGCATCACACATGTATGACACCCGGCACTAGTGGGTTA
>NC_051407.1:36710106-36710194 GCF_015228065.2 Penaeus monodon
AAAAACACACACCTACACAACTGATTGTCATTGAGATTGACACTTTGTTCTTAATTGCTTATGTCTTAACCCAATATTGACGGTCCAG
>NC_051407.1:36710518-36710618 GCF_015228065.2 Penaeus monodon
AGCAGTGGTAAAAGTCTAAATTTATTTTTTTCCAAAAAATCCCCCCCCCCTCAAATAAATATGTATATACAAAATACACATGGACACAATGTACAAAATG
>NC_051407.1:36711778-36712269 GCF_015228065.2 Penaeus monodon
CGATTTCAGGTCACGTGACGTAACAAGTAAACTATCGCCAAACTACCCTTATTGCCAATTCTTTCTGCGCCTTAGGGATCCAAATAGTCACATAGGTCACGTGAGGTATGCATAATTTTTCTCAAAACTTCTAGAATGTTCCAGAATATCACGTGATATTGTCACGTAACAGGTCACTTGAGATACGCAGCGGAAATTGCGTGAAAATCACGTGATATTGTCACGTAGCATAACGTCACTGTCTCTCGCTCTCTCGCTCACTCACACACACGCACATAAGTAAACTATCCCCAAACTACCCTTATTGCCAATTCTTTCAGCGCCCGAGGAGTCCAGATAGTTACGTTATAGATCACATGAGGTATGCGTATTTTTTCTCGAAACTTCTAGAATGTTCCAGAATATCATGTGATATTGTCACGTGACAGGTCACTTGAGGTACGTGGTGGAAATGGCGTGAAAATCACGTGATATTGTCATGTAGCATAACG
>NC_051407.1:36713331-36713403 GCF_015228065.2 Penaeus monodon
TTGGACTCTAGAGAATTTCAAAGATGATGTGACACTGGCCCATAATGATGTGTCTGCGTCTATACTTTCGAT
>NC_051407.1:36714245-36715533 GCF_015228065.2 Penaeus monodon
GAATTGAATATGAATGTTTTATTAATTAAACTGTGCTATTAGATTGTGTTAAAAGAGTAATATGGTAGATAGGTCATGCTTTTAGTATAGATTCTTAAATGAGAATGTTTATTTTTTAGTTTCAACTTTTGTACTGAGCAGTAAGTGATATTCCTTTTAGGAATGTCACATTATGATTAGGACAGGCTTCAACTTTTTTTGATCCTTTGCAGGTGGAGGTGGTGCTATTGGCCAACCCCACATTGGGCCTGTGCAAGTTGCTCCACACCAGCTCTCAGCCCCACAGCCACCACCCCCACAGATGGTACATTCCCAGATGGTGCCTCCACAAGTCCCTCCCCATTCTCAGATGGTTCCCCCACATGTGGGCCACCATCAGATTGCTCCAGCAGGGGTTCCCATGCAGGGCCAGGTAGGGGGTCCTCAAGTGAGTGCAGGTGTGATGCACACAGTGCTGGCCCCTCACCTCCAGGCGGGAGGTGGAGTTGTCTCTCAAGAAGTAATTCCACAGCAGGAGGTTATTCAGGCCACAGTGGTGTCCTTGCCACAACAGGTGGTCCACCTCACAGCACCACCAGTTGTCTCTAGTACGGCACCAGTGGCAAACCAACAGTTGGTGCATACATCCTCAGGCACACAACTGGTGACCTTACCTCCAGGGACGCAGATTATCAATACATCAGATGGGCCACGTCTAGTGGCGATAGCAACGGGAACACAAGTTGCTGCACCAGTGGCTCCTGTTCCTGCCAGTCACCAGTCCCACCCAGGTCCTCTGCATGACCCCCAAGGAGTGCCCAGTCCTTTGGTGCAGCAGCAGCAGCCAGCCCCCCAAACACTGCCTGCTTCAGTTGGAACCAATCATGTTGCCATTAATCATTCCCCAATTTTGAGTGATGGCGGTGCCCCACCAAGTATAACAAGATCTTTGGGACTGAGCAGTTCATATTCATCACCTTCAATTTCAAACACTATAAGCACTACAAGTCCTCACACTAGTGTGGCTCCTCATGGCAGTCTTGAAAGTCCTTATCCTCCTAATGTCAGTGCTTCAATTCCTCCTCCTAGTACCTGTATGGCACTTGGAGTGCCACCTCCAGCAGCTGGGATAGGAATGCCTCCCACTGTGACTGCTAATGCCAGTACTGTGTCTCTTGTGCTCACACCTGGGGTGAATACAACAACCACCTCAGGAGTTGGTCTTCTTGTTCCTCAGGATCCATCAGTTGCCTCTGGTCAGTTGCATGTCAACCAATCAGTAGTTGTGGCTGGAGTTCTACCAACCTCT
>NC_051407.1:36715568-36716049 GCF_015228065.2 Penaeus monodon
AGTTCCTCAGACAGGTGCCCACTCGACCTTCTTAGGACCTGCTCCCAGTCACCAGATTGGCCCTTCAGGGTATCCTACTTCTCAGACACCAGCTGAACAGCCAGTGAGCTCAGCTTACATACCTTCAGAATCTACTGGTCAAGGTTATAGTCATGCAGGCACAACCATAACCAGCAATACTAGTCATTATGGGCAGGTACATCCACAGCAGCAAAGGCCTGTGGGTGTAGGATTTCCTCCTGTAGGCATCAGTAGTGGTGGGGAAGGTGCACCTCCTCCTAGAATAGAATATCAGGGACCAGGAGGACCTGGGGTTATACCTGCTCATCTACATGTCACTCATCTTCAAACACATCACCAGGTAGATAGCAAAATTTTGGCTAGTTTTCTGAAAATGAAATACTTGATATTTACTTTCTGTACTGATAATGGGAATGGATGTTTCATTATTTTCCAATATTTTCAGGCCCAGAAACCTGAT
>NC_051407.1:36716072-36716297 GCF_015228065.2 Penaeus monodon
CTTACCTCCCCCTGCAACCTACTATAACCAACCTAACCACCCAGAGTCGAGACCTGTATCACTGGAGCAACAGTGGCAACAGTTCCAGCAACAGGTGAAGGTTGAAGGAGGGCAGCAGCAGTATGACCCCTACTCGGCTACTGAAGAAGGGGATCATCAGGACAGTACTAGGCAGCAGCAGCAGCAGGTTAGAGGTAGACTCTTTCTTTAAGAAGAGGAACAGAG
>NC_051407.1:36716322-36718047 GCF_015228065.2 Penaeus monodon
GTATGTGTTAAGCCACTGATGCAATTGGTTATCTTACAGGCATCACATTCAAATCTATCAAGTGTACAACAACAACCTACTTCACAAGCTCAACCACAGCAATCTTCACAGCTGCCTCTACAGCAACCACAACAACATTTTAATAATTTTGGTGATCAGCAACAGCAGCAACAGTCTGGGAATAGGGAGAATGATAGTAGAGGTCCAAGCAAAGAAGAAGGCAAGTCATCTGAGAGAGAAAGTCCTCAAAATTCTTATGCATATTATTATGGAAGTCAGCAAGGCCATGGTGGTCAGACTCAGCGTGCTGGTCCTCCATCTCCTGAAAGACAAGAACACCCAGGGCAGCAGCCTCCTTCTGATCAAAGATATCAAGGTAATGGACAGACAGATGCTGCACAAACTTCGCCAAGTCAGCAGCAACGGGGGTCTCCTCTAGGACATAACACACAGGGACCAGCTCAGCCAGGGCAGCCTCAGCAGCCATACCACCAAGGACAGTATCAAGGAGGGCAGTTTGCAGTGGCTGTTCAGCAGACAGATCAGAAGCACCAGGAAGGGGGAACCCAAGAAGAACAATATCAAGCAAATAAACCAGAAATTCCTTCTTCCACATACCAGCAAGTGGCCCATCAACCAGGGCAGTTTCCTCAAGGTCCAGCAAAGGAAGGCTTAGCTATAATTGGTGGATCCTCGGAAACACATTTTCCCCAGGGGACGCCACATCATGGGCCTCCCCAGCAAGGATCTGCATCACAAGGGCCTCCCCAACAAATACCACCTCAGCAGGGGGCTCCAGCAGAAGCACAGTATCAACCAGGACCTCCACCATTACAGCAGCAACAGCAGAGTCAGCAATATCAGCCAGGACAGTATACCCCAGCTGGTCAATACCCTTGGGCACAATATCCACAGCCTACAAGTGGTCCTGGGCCATATCCAGGAGGTCCTGGTACCTTTGGGAGCAGTCCTGGACCTGGGCCATACCCAAGTGGACCAGGACCTTACAATGGACCTGGCGGGCCAAGCACAGGTGTTCCCTACACTACAGCAGGACCAGCTGGCTCCAGCCCATATCCAGGAGCAAGCAATGGACCAGGAGGACCAAGTCCATATCCTGTAGGACCTAGTGCAGCTGGAGGACCCACACCCTATGCTGTTGGACCTGGACCAGGACCTAGTGAGGATAGGCAACCCATGTTGCAAGACCCAAAAGCAGACCCAGGGTGAGTAATCAACAGTTGTGTACATTTAAGATTATTTCAATACCTTTAAAGTATTAACAAGTGTAAGAAAGTCAGTATTGATAATCATAATTTTCTGGAAAATTAAGAATAACAGTATTGGTTAAAGAAATTAAGTTACCTGATAATAAGGCAGATTGACTGAAGTATCATCAGTGAACTGTTGTACAGTAGCATAGTAGGGGTTGTATGAATGCAACTATTGGCTCAAGCATATATTTGATAAGAACATTTTCCGTATGATTTTAAGAGAATGCATGTGACAGTATGGTATTGAGTTATTTGCATGTCTTGTGTCATGTTGGTTTGACAATGACTTAAGTTAAAGTAGCTATTAGGCCTTAGTTATTTTAGAAACAGGGTAAACAGGGCATATAGATTCATGTGGGCAGGATTTATCTTCAGGAAATTAATTATTTTCTTTCTTAATAAAAATAATTTTAGCAGTATATAGTTTCACACTGAAGGTATAGGTAAGATT
>NC_051407.1:36719376-36719995 GCF_015228065.2 Penaeus monodon
ATTCCTGGAAAACTGGAATTTTAGCATTTTCTTTTTCCAGGTCTGGAAAACCTTGAAAAACTGAATTGTCAAAAGAAGCTACAAAAGTCATAGAAATTTACATTGGGTCAATCTTGGGCATTTTTCATGAAAAGCATCTGTCTTGATATAAAATGCAAAGAATTGTTGTTTCATGTTACACACTAGGTACCGGAGATCTGATTAGTTGTTTGAGATTTTCAGACGTTACAGAATCAAGTATATATTTATATATAATCTTTTCAGAACTGTAAATGTAAATTGAAGTAAGCAATATTTTGGCCACCATTATATTCATTGTTTCTCTAGTTGTACCATCCATTTCAATAGTTTAGTGATTCAAGACAAGTACTGATGAGAGTTTATTGCAGAGTATTGCTTGAAAATATGGTTAATGTTATGAAAATAAAATTAAATGAATGTGAATAATTATCATGAGAAATATCCTTAAAGCTTGTGTCATTCATTTTCATCTTTTGTTGTATACCTCTTAAAAACTGGGTGCCATATTTTGTTTAAAATACATCCTTGAAAAATTAATTTTTGGACCTGGAAAAGTCTTGGAAAAGTACTTGAATTTCAGATTCAAATAGGGGGATGG
>NC_051407.1:36720679-36721479 GCF_015228065.2 Penaeus monodon
ATTTTATCTGTAATATGACACCTATGAAAAAGTTGTTATTTTCACTTAAGTGTGTTGAAAATCGACAACAGCCTTCAGTCAAGATTTGGAATATCAAATGAACAGTTAGGTGTAAGTTGCACATGGTCAGAAGTGTTGCACCACTGATTGCTGTATATTAACAGATTCTCTTCCAGTTTCCAAACTTTGTACATTGTTGCAGAGGCGTGAAGAGGGAGATTTAGCCTGCCTTAATTTAGGTCATTATAAAATTTCTCATTTTACAGGTGGTTTGAGCATTGTTTTATATAAAAAAGATGGCCCAAAACTCTATGGTGTCTATTGTCTCCTTTAATTTTTTGAAGGCAAATGGATTAATTTTTAATGATAGAGAAGTTTCTGAAGTTTTGGTATCTTCACTTCTTGCCTAATGCTGTGAGTTTTGGATGTAAAACAATGCTGAAACTTGAAGTGGTTATAGTGATGCTAAGGTTTTGTTTTTACTGTCTTGATTTATGTGTGTGAATCTGGAAATAAACTAGAATTTTAAGTACATAGAAAAATAAGAATGTATTACCTTTTTTTGCTAGCTGTGGACATCTAATTGCAGCTAATGATGAGAAACAACTTTTTTTTTCATACTATCTTAATTCAATCATGTGATTTAGAATATTGCAAGTGAAATTCATAAATCTATTATTGGTGGTTAAAAATGAAAATATATCTAGAAATTTTGATAGTAGATTAAATGAGATGAAAGAAAATGGGGCTCGTCATTAACAGGGCAAGCAGTGTTTGTTACTTCAGAATAATTATTTCAG
>NC_051407.1:36721502-36721918 GCF_015228065.2 Penaeus monodon
GCATTCCCATGATACGCTCACAATGTATAAGTACAGGTGTAAGTAAAGGGTCTTTTATATGGTTATCCTGTTGATGCCAAAGGTGCATGTGAAAGTGCACTGTCCACTGTGGATTTGTTTTATTGATTTTGACTCCAGAAGTCCCCAAATAGTCAGTTACTAGGCCTATTGAACCTTATTATTTGCCCCATTCTTTTTTTTGGAAAGAAAGCTCTTATTTTTGTTACCATTATTAGTGTTCATAATGTTATGACAATAATGATAATGATGATTTTATACTGAATATTCAAGAAATGGAGTAAGTAAGTAGGATTAGGTAGCCCTTGTAATTGACAAAGCTCTTTTCGAAACGTGTATAAACAAGATTAGAAAATAAAAAGCCAGTGAACAATGTATGTACTTGGCATTAATGCAGT
>NC_051407.1:36722523-36722631 GCF_015228065.2 Penaeus monodon
GCATGTGTGCAGGCATACAGAAGACTTACTATGCAAGTAAAAAGTATGTGCTAAATGTATACCTGTTCTTATCTACAAAACTATATATTTTGATTGATGGACTTTTTG
>NC_051407.1:36722666-36723150 GCF_015228065.2 Penaeus monodon
GTTAGTTACAACTGTCTCAGATGTATTTTCATACTGAATTTGGTTTAGTGCTTCTGGAATCATGATATATGTATGGGTGTGTCTATTTTTCAAAGGGGAATAGTATACAAAATTATGCACTTGTGCTTTGGTGACATCATAAGCTCTCCTGCTCCGACAACAACACCTGAATTATAGCAGACATTTCAGTTAATTCATTATGAATTTAAATACAGCTAATGTTCTAAACCAATATAACTGTTATTGGAATCATTTTGAAAGGCTCTCATCAAAGTAAAAGCATTGTACTTCCATTAAAGACTCTGTTGCACCAATTATCAAGTGTAATTTTTGGTGTCCAAAATAATTAGAGAGACACCGGTGTGTTTTGTAGAAATAAGTAGGGAGTGTGTTCTCTATTAATTTTTGTACAGATATATTGCTCCTGATTTGTGGGAATAGGTAACTCATATGACATATGCTGCATAGAGAAATGTAGTGGATG
>NC_051407.1:36723665-36725944 GCF_015228065.2 Penaeus monodon
GGTTTTGATTGTTGCTTTGAATAGTTTGTTTTAAACACCTGCAGGAGGTTTGATATAGTAATGATGGACCTGTCATCATTTTAGGCCAGATAAGATTCTTTACTATGAATACTTTCTTCTGTAATGTATACACTATACCTTTGTTTACCGTATTCACTGTGGGCTGGTAAAGTATGTATTACCATAGTTAGCATTCAGTAGTTGCTGCTGCAGGTGGTACGTAATTCCATTATATTTTTACTTCTATGCTCATAAAAGTTCTTATTAGCAGAATGTAGATGTCTACACACATTCTATAAGTATAATTACTATTTGCTTATTTTCTCCCATCTTTTTTTGATAGCTCAGTATTTCAGTAACTTACCAATGTATGGATTTTTCACAAAACCAGCTGAAATGGTAGCATGGTCAATAGGTGCCAGTCAGTTGCATGCAACATAGCTCACTCAGCTGATGGCAAAATAGTAGTTTAGTACCATTACCATTAAAAGTATTGTTAGTTTCTTATTTTATTGATGATGATTCCATCTCTTGGGGAAACTGTTTAAAAGTTACCATTGTGTTTTGAAGCTGTGTATGTACAGAATGTGTTTCTGGTTAGTAAAATCCAGTTATGGGTGCTCTCAATTTTTATTTAATATAGAACATTGCCTTGTTATTGTAAAACAAAAACATGTTTAAGTCATATAGAAGGAAAGGGTCATTTGTATATCATTGTTTTGTGTGATTGATTTATTTTTCAAATATTTACTGAAAATTTGGGCTTGTATATAAAAATAGGCCAGATGTTAGCGCCTTCATTATTTGTTTGGAAGAGATACATTTTTATCCATGTTGACTAGCTGCGTATTGTTTCCAATTTGTAGTTCCTTATTAAGCATGGGGAGCTTACATTCATAACAGTACTTTTGGATATTTTCTGTTTTACTTGATTTTTTTCCTCAACATATTCTGACTGCCTGGCATGTATGGAACCCATCTTTTATGTATGCAAATTTTTGAGTCCCTTCCATCATACTTCAGGTTATTTTCAGAATGCTGTTCCAAGCCAACAGGTTTTGTAAAGTTTTTGAGCTTCCACAAGAATAACAAGAAAAGCTCATGGTGAATTTTCACCACCTATAAATGTGCATCCTGTTTATTACCCTAGGGTGGCCAGGGATGTGACTGCATCCCTGCTGATGCCTCCACCACCCCCTCCCCCTCTGGCCGAGTCCCTGCAGGGTGCTGGGGGAACAACCGAGGGAGAGAGGAGAACCCAGACCACGGCCTCAAGAGACAAAGATCATGTAGCCCGCAAGGTTTGTACCCACTCATGTATCTACTCTCTCAACAGAAGTGTTGGGGCTCCATCTGGGTGAGAAGTGGAGCTGAGCATAACTGTGGTTACAGATTTCCTGATTTCACCCGAGAAGGCTAGGAGCATGCTGAAGAATTTGTATCATGTATTAAGAATCTTTTTTACCTCCCTCAACTCATGATCACTTTCTTCTCCATGAAAATCTCTGAACAGACTTTCCTAATGCTGATACCTTTTGCACCCTTCAGGCAGTTGTTATGGTTTTATATTTCCTCTTTTAGGACATTATCATCACCCTTTACAGAATTTTAAGCATGTATTAGTTGTTTTTTATGGCAGCCTCTGCCAGCTGACAAAATTTTTTCATCCTCGATATCCCCACTAAATGTATATCCTGTCATTTCAAGGAGCTGCTTCTATATTGTTTAACATGTATCCCAACATTATGAGGAGCTGCTTATTTATTATGTATTGTTGCTCACCACATTGAGGAGCTGCTTGTATTTTACTAAACATGTCCCAACACTGCGAGGAGCTGCTTGTATATGAATCTAGCATTACATTGTAGTATGACTAGCAATAAGTAGTGAAATCTGAAACTTCTATTATTCTATTTGATAGGAAAGTAAATATTTATTTTCTGAGATATTTTCAGGTATGCAGATATGCTAGTGTCATCCAGTTTCATCAGAGCTTTTTATTTAAAGTAAAATTAACTTTTAGACTGACTCATTTTTTTCCCATTTTATTTCAAATCAGATTCTATCTCTCTTAGAAACCTATTATAGGTTTCTTTAAACCCTTTTTTAATTTTTAATAAATTTATATTTATTTTGACTGTATCAGATGGAGAGCATTAAAAAGTATAGGGCCTTCCATTGTTTACAATGTAACCTTTCATGTCAAGGCTCAGGCAACATAGGCACATTGTATCCATGAGCAACAATCTTTCAGCTGTGTCTGATGCAGATGTCATGGC
>NC_051407.1:36726089-36726310 GCF_015228065.2 Penaeus monodon
GCAGGCCAGAGTGCAAAAGTTAGCTTTTCTATCCTTAGGTTTACTTTTAGAAATCCTTTATGTATTCAATTATGAAATTACTAAAGCAGATTATTCCTCTAGACAGTATCTTTTATTACACAAGCAGAACATTCCCAAAGCTAAACAGCAGGTCATCTCAATCTAGCAGGGGGCTATTTTGTCTCTTTCTCAATTTTCAGATTTACTTACTGCATTCTGGT
>NC_051407.1:36726359-36727283 GCF_015228065.2 Penaeus monodon
TTTGCTTGTTTCTTTGTTTTTCACATTTATTTTCTATGTAGTTCCAGACTGAACAGTTACTGTGATTGGAGCAAAGCCTAAATTTGAAATGTCACACTGTCAAATTCTTCACCTAGGAAAGTCATGTATGTTTGTCCTTAGATCTGTGTAGTTGTTGCCTTGAGGGATGTGAGCAGAGCAGCAGTAACCCACAAGTGCATATTTGCTGTTTTTCCACCATTCAAAATGTCTCCTTCATTCTCTCTTTAGTTTTGTGATTTATTGCAAAGTTTATTTTTGTCAGGTTTGCTTCTGTATTGGCCGAACAAATTAGCTCCTCCCGCAATTTTTAAGTATTTCCTTTTTCTTATTTTTATTATATTACTGTTTTTATGTTTAACTTTTTTCTTTTCTTTCTTTCTTTCTTTTCTCTTTTTTTATACATTTTTTCTCTGTCTTTTTCATATACATGTTTCACCCTTCTGTCTCTGTGAAAATTGGCATCATGTTTTAAGGCTCTGATCTTAGTAACCTGGAGTCTTCTATACCACACATTCTCATTTAGGTACTTTATCTTACCCTAGATGAGAGAAAGTCAGCCAGGAGGTCCAGCAGCGATTCGGGTGAGGAGACATGTTTTGCCGTTGTTACAAGTGTAAATTGATTATCAAGGCCTTTGCTAGTGTTTTTGAAAAATGTGCTGGTATTCTTATAGTTGTTGTTAAAAGTCCTACCAATCTACCTCACTAGTACTCCTGTGATAAAAGATATTTTAAGTAAAAAAATCTAGCAGAGGATATGGATCATCAGTATACATTAGCTGTTTCAGTGTGATATTTGCTGTTCGAGTCTTGTTCTCTTTTTCTCCTACTTTGTGTTTTCCTTCATCTTGGTATCTTTAATAATTTATCCTTTGACATCTTTATTTTCCATTTCCTCCCCCTC